>NC_135701.1:20914356-21169356 GCF_964276395.1 Gasterosteus aculeatus | reverse complement strand
TAAAATGTGCCAAAGTGAAGAATTATTCATAAGAAGCAATAACGGGAAAAAAAGTTTATATTCAGAATAAAAATCTGAAAGTTATTGTTTTATCGCTGAAGGGCTTATTTCCCATGTGACATGAACGCATCACTCGAAGGAGGAGGGCGCACGCAGACACCCGGATGTGTAAATAAATACAAGATGAGAATATTAATTGTATTCCTCTTCTTTCTCTGATATGAAAAATAAGACTTTGTTTTATCGTGCCGTGTTTTCCACCGGCTACTCTTTGAATTCATTGAAGTCACGTTTGGTTTCTGCACCTTTTGTGCACATTTCCTCTTCACTCCAATTTACAATCGCATGACAACATCCTATCTTAGCTTCTCTATAGACCTAATAAGCGCCATTGGGCGGTTATAACCCTTTAAGGAATAGGATCCAAACATGTTTTATAAGGCTGTCATAAATATACCAATGTGGGTGGAGAGTCCTCACAAAGCACGAAACTCGACGAGAATATTGGGATCTTTCTTCCTGATAAACGCCCACAGCTAAATCTGAGACAAAAACAAGTTGGGTCATCTCACCTATTTTTAGAAACAAGTAAGACAAAAGCTGATGATATTTTATAAGATATATTTTTTAAAGAGGGAAGAAAACAAAGCAGCAGCCTTATCGCCCCCCCTCCTCCTCTTCCTCCTGCTGCTGCTGCACTGTTTATGTGTGAGTGCTGCATCGTCCCTGACATCGGACATCGGACAAATAACGCCACGAACGATGACGCGAACAACTCGAACAGCCTGAAAATCGATCAGCAATCAGGCTTCGGCGCTGCTCCGCTGTGACGTCCGTGGATACGTGCAAACACGCAGGGGGAGACTTATGAAATCACCCCTTTCGCTTTGTTTTTGTCGCCTATTCACGTGGCATCATAAGCCCCCCCCCCCCCCCCTCCACACACGCGCACGCACGCACGCAGAGCTCTGCAGCCATGAAAGAGGATGACGATCACATGAAAGGAGACGCACGACCGGGTTTCGTTTCTGCTCCTGAATGTAACTCGAGGATCAAATTGCAAAACATCTCTGACTAAAAAGAGGAGACGTCGTGTGAACGGGTTGTCATGAGGCGCCGTTATGTAAATCCTGCAGGACTACAGGAGCACAAAATTAGACTAATTTCGACACAAAGACCAACCTTAGTTTCCCTGGAGAGTATAAACCTGGATAATAAAGTGTGTTTTCATGCATTAGTGGATCTGCACCTAAAAACGGAACAAACTTAACTTGACACATTTAAGGTGTTCAACACCACGTAGGCGATGCACACTATAAATCCCTTGATGCAACACAAAATACGCATAGAATATACACGTACAAAGCCAGCCATAAAGTCACGTGAAGCATGTTGAGGACATTGCCATGGTGGTGTGTTAGTTGCTGTGGGGATTATTCTCACAGACACGCGCGTGTCCTCCAGCAGGTCACTCGCGCTGCACTCACCCCAAAAACACCTCGCCGTTCCCCGCCTCGGAAACCACAACAACCCGGTGAAGAAATCTCTTCCTCCGCTGCAGCTGCAGGAGTCTTTGGATATTAGTAAAAAAACATACCAAAAAAAAGACGAGAGACACCTTCACCGTCCCATAAGAGGCAGAAGCGGGCTGACGAGGTCGGGCCGAGTGCCGATTAAAAAGCCCCCCCAAAAACATCAATCTCCTCGGCGGATCTCCACTGCGTCCCGGTACTTTCTGCGTAAACGCGCAAGATGTGCGGGGGGCGCCTCCGGGGGGGGGGTCCGGTCGGAGCAGAGTGCCGTCCGCGGGGTGGGTCACAGCGCGTGCATGTTGGAGCGGCGTGCACCTCTTCGGAGGGTTTTAACCTCTATGCATTTAGCTCTCCGACGTCAGCGGCAGGACGGACCGAGCTGTCCCGTCTGCGGCCTTATTTATCCTCGCATCCTAATTAGCTGCGCAGCGCCTGTGAATAACGCGCACGCACGAGCTGCGGACGGATTGAGGGTTTGGTCTTAAAAACGGAACCACAAAAAGTCTCTGTTCTGAAGAATTGTCAACTGGCTCCAATGTAAAGCAACTGTTTTAGAGCGTTTTTGCCTTGTTTTGTTTCTACCGATGCTGCCTTCAGGGCCTGCGGGAAATGAGAGACGCGAGCGCACAAGATCAACAACGTGGAAACAGACAACTCCAGCGTTTTTATCTCCCCGCAGAGGAAGTTTGGTTGGCAGCAGGAATACACAGCACCAAACATATTAATAAACATGAACATTTGAATTGTACTAATGTTGTATAGACTGACAAAACCACCACGGATACGGTTCGACTCACTTGCCTACAACCGCATCTGGTGGTCTTCCTCCGCCGAGGAAGCTGCTCAGTTGTCAGATGGTTTCCGTGTTGCTCATTTGCCAAATGTGACCAGGAACAAGGAATAAAACAGCAAGAGTCCCCGGTGTAGTTTCTTGGATTGTTCTTTCAGATTAGTTGCATGAATGTACTCAAGGCGTGGAAACGTTTAACTTAATTTGTCAAGAGGGGATTCCCCATCGTTATAGATTTAACACCCGCTTTTACCTTTAACTAATCCCGCAGCTTTTACACCTACAAAACAGTTTGCGTAGAGTCTCCTTGCGTCATTTTAACACTTTCTTACAAAACAAAACAACTGAAAGTTCATGACTTCATCTGAAAGTATCTTAAATCTGATTGTTTTAACCGGTACGCGAAGGCAACAATAGCCTAGCTACACAGCCAGCGCTACAAATAGCGTCCAATCAGGGAGAAGTACCGCCGTGAGACCAATAGACTACGAGGAAGGGCGGGACCACACAGCCACTGCCAATCAAACCGAGGCGAGATGCTGGAGCTCGCGCTCGCGTGGCCAAAAGGTTGTTTTGGCGTTCGCGCGCCACCGACGGGTCCCAATGGCCCAAACCTGCCGGCGCGCATGCGTGGCCGCATTGCAAGCACGTGGTTAAGAGGAGCAAGTAAACAAACCTCCCAACATAAAGATCAATATGATTGATTTAAGTTTAATCAGACTGTTGCCTGTAGTTCTACAATAATACGCGTCTATGTAGGAGACAAAACACTCTACAGTATTATGTCATTAAATAAAATATTAACAAAGAGCGCGGTGAAGGAAATATGTATATTTGTGTATAGTCGTTTGGAGATTAAAAGTAGATTAATTTCCTTAAAAAAAAACCCCAATTCAAATCAAAGAAAATGTTTCTGTCTAACACAACAACCCTCGCTGGAGCGTATTAAGATCACTATACTTTGTATACATATTTTGATGGATTGATTTTCTTGATATTGCGTTGAAGAAACCTGTATTTTTTAAGTCTCTAATGAATGTTTAATAACTTGTCTCTTGCGAGTGTACAAAGAGGCTTCATAGATGTGTTTTTAATGAACAGCTGGTGTCAGAGGAAAAGAAAACCCAAACATGTAAAACCAGTTTTGTCAAAGTGGCAGTCAGTCTTTAATAAGAGCAAAGAAATGCTTCGTTTGAGTCAAATCCTTCACACGACAGCAACATAAAAGTGACCGATCAATTCCATCAACGTCTGGCGGGTCAAACCTTTTCTTCCATCTTTCAGAAATGTGAACTACACAATCAAAAAGGTTTATACTGATCAAAACAGAGTGGAGTAGTTCCACTGGGGGACAACCCAAACAACATTAGTGTCCGATAGAAACAGAACATTCATTTTACAATAAAAATACCCCCCGAAAAAAAGAAAAATAAAGGGCAACACAAAAAATATATAAATGTTTGCTTTTCATCTTTTCAATACAGTCACAAGTCACAGCTGTGGAAACAAATCTCTTTAAAATGTACATAACTGAAAGGACCCCCCCCCCACCCCCACCCCCCATTTGTGTTGATCTAGAGATTTACTGCGATTACAAACGCATCCCCGACTGAACAAAAGCTGCACATCAAATCTTGGATATCAAGACTATCGAAAAAGGCACAAACAGACAAGTTGCACAAAGAACTCAGCAGAAGCTTTTTTTTTTTTTTTTTTTTTTTTTTTTAATACAACGAATCCCATTAAGGTTTCCTGTGCCCTGGATTCTAACCCCCCCCCACCCCGCCAAAATAAGACTATCTACAGGCAAGTCAAGTTCCAACAGGCACCTCGGATTACACGTCCCATCCCGACTGAGGAGAAGCAAGTGCATTTAATAAAAGGTGGCACGGGTCTGTACTTCTCGCTCACGTCTGCTCGGGGGGGGAAATTGAGAGTGCAAAAGAAAAGAAAAGCACCATAATTCTGTAAATGGTGTTTTGCTCATTTGTAACCAACAAGCGGGTTTTCCTTTGGGTGTGAGCCTTTCGGGAACTCTGATTAAAAACAATATTTGTTTTACCCAAATTTAAAAAAAAAGGAAAATAGAGACAAAGTTTGAGACGGTCACATCAGTGGAAATAACTGGGTTCAGAGTATTCGACTGGAACAGGACACCATACGTTTAAAAGTGTACATTTTGTTTGTGACACGCTGTAAAAGATTCCCTAAAATACAGCTTCCTCGCAGATTAACACCACGGAGGCAAAGATAGGTCGACTAATTGAATCCTAGAATAAATTCCGATGAATGGATCCTCGTTTGAGTCAATTAAGAGTCAAAAACATTTCCTGGTTACAGCTTCTCGAAACATGAAGATCTGCGGTTTTGGATGATCGAGCACATTTTACCGTTGACGGACATTTGCTTAAGACGGAGCATCAGCAGAGCGTCGCCCACTCAGTTTGATTCCGACTGTCCATCTCAACTCAAGCGTCCACGTTTGTACAACTCAAACTCTCCTTTTCGACATGAATTCATATAACAAGCGGAGCTTCAGCTTCACTCAGATTCACAGACCCTGTCGGAAATAACCCAAAAGCAGTTGCATACTCCTGAAACGGTTTAGATTTATTATTCAATTCATACTTAGTTTCCTACTTTAAGTGCCAGCAGAGACCGAGAGTCACTATGGAACTGAATATATTTGAGGAACCACATGTAAACGAAGACACTTTCCTAAATCTCTCTCTCACACACACACACACACACACACACACACACACACACACACACACACACACACACACACACACACACACACACACACACACACACACACACACACACACACACACACACACACACACACACACACACACACACACACACACACACACGTTGAGTCTTCATTATGTTTGAGATAAAACCGTGAAAGCCAACAGCCTGTAATTAACAGTAATGAACTGAAAATCTGCTCTTGACTTCTGCTGCTTCTTATTGAAATTGTTGTTCTCCTGATAATGTGCAATTCAAAGCAAAAATGTTACAAAAGACGAAATGGAAAACCTGATTTATTTTAGTCTGGGAATCATTTCTACTCGTCGGGTTGAAGAAACAGCGCTTTTCGTGGTTTCTGAGTGATCGGTATAAATACAGATATATGGTTATTCTCCTATTTGCAACCACATAAAAACTAAAAGACGCCTTAGCGTGCATGACTGGGTTTTCCCTGAAGGAAAACTGTAGATGGAAAGGACATAAAAAAGGGAAAAGGAAGCGTGAAAGGAGCCATGTGAAGGGAAAGGTGACGAACGGAAAGGAGCCGAGCGCTGCGCCCGGCCTGTGTGGCGCTCGGCACGGTCGCCTATAACAGTCATGCAAAGGGCGCAGCGTTGTTCTAACAAGGCGAGCGGCAAACGGAACAAGAAAAACAGAAGAAAAATCTGAATTCTTGTCCGGATGCGCGGCACAAACGGCGCGACATGAGGCGCTTCCCTCCGGTTTCTCCACATTTACACGCAGCCCGACATTCTACTGAAGCCGATGGGGAAAATTACTTTCTTAGAAATTTGTGTCGATCATTCCTCCGGCCATTAAGATATCTTAAGACTCTTTGGGCTGTGTATATATATATATATATATATATATATATATATATTCACAAGTATATATTTGCATTTGGGCCTTGTGTGTCTGCGTTGTTAAAATATAGATCCTCTTTAAAGTAGAACGATGGCTTTCGGGGCCACAGGTCTGTGGCTGATTATGTGATTTCATTGCATAATTCAGTTTATTTAACTCAGGGATTTCTCTTTTTAAGAAAATCTAAAAAAAAAAAAAAAAGTCTCCTTTGGAACAGTGAGACAGGCGGTTAGAAAATAATTAGGCTCGGTTTTTTCTCTTTTCTATGATGATGATTGTAAGTAGTCTCCCGTTGTTTGTTTGTGCAGTCTGGACAGAGAAGTAACCACGACGTTATCGCCGCTGCTCTACTGGACATCAACTCCCCCCAGACACACGGAACCAACAAACAAACAGTTGTTTAACTTGGCTTGAAACACAAAAATCCAGACTGAGCTATGATGTGAGAGAGAAAAGAGAGCCTACAGAATGATTGATTGATTGATTCCTGACGCCATTCCTGAGCAAAGTGGACGAGCGAGACCAGAGGAATCCAGGCGATGTTGACAACGTGAGGAGGAGGAGGAAAAAGAATAGAAAACGAAGGAGGATCACAGCGACAGCGAGGAGTCGGTCCATGGAATCATCTGCAGGGAGGAGAGACGTCGCGTGGATTAGCTCGCTTGCCTTTGATAGAAAAACATCGGACGCACACATCAGCGACGGGGACGTACCGGCGTGAGACGTTAGGACCTAAAGGCGGTCTGGAAACGTGACGTTTCTGCAAAGATGAGCTCCTTCAGCGTCTCTTTGGGGAGGTCATCCAGCTCCATGTCGAACTTGAACGGCGCCTCAGCGACAGGCTGGGGAGGGAGGGGACGGGAGGGGGAGCGAGAGAGACGTTAGTGCCATCGTACATCCCGAACCTGCTCCTGCAACACAAGCCGTCCGCCTGACCTCATCCGTGGGGTCGTAGTACTGCTCCAGGTAAGGGTGCGCCAGGGCCTCCTCCACCTCGATCCGCTTGTGAGGGTTGAAGGTCAACATCTTGTCCAGCAGGTCCAGAGCTGCAGCACAAGGAGCACATTTAACGGGAATCTGAAACAATGAGCCTGTTTGCCCACTAGAGGGCAGCATGGCGCCCTCCATACGGTCTGCGTCAGGAACAAAGGGACTTTGATATCACACGTTTTGAGAGGACATTCAAATAAAGGAAATTGGGACTAATTTGTTCAGCTGCTGCAAGTTTAAAATGCAGCAATCAGGCAACTTCCCTCAAACATTACCTGATTTATGGGAAAAAGGTTTTATTAAATGCTAATCATTAGAAACAGGAGTTGACTCTGACCTTTGGGGTCGGCGTTGGGGAAGAGGCGGTTCCACGGAACTTTGCAGCGCAGCGGCAGCGACAGGAGGTAGTTCCTGGCTTTGATGTTGATGATGCAGTTGAGATCCTCCTGAGAGGGAGAACCCAGGATCCCTGCAGGACAAAGAATGGAGAAAAGTCGCTTTACGATTTGCTTTATTTCAGTGTGTGACTCTGCAGAGACGAAACAATGGGAGACGAGATACGTGGTCGAGCACAAAAGAAGTTGAATGTTAAAACATTTAAACCCACCGAGTGAGTGCTTCAACTTCAAATCAATGAACGTGTTGCTGTGTCACAATGACGCCACCACCAGATAAGAGAATTTTTACCCAAAATGTGGTTGAGCTGATCCAAGTAGTGCTTCCCGGGAAAGATTGGCCTGTTTGACAACATCTCCGCCAGGATGCAGCCCACTGACCAGATGTCTATGGACTTGGTGTAGCCCTGAGAGAGAGAGAGCGGCACAACGCCATCGTCATGACTACAGTATATTTGAGGTAATCACAACACTTGGTTAACACAGCGCGAATGCAAACAAGTCATTCATTTATTCCCAGCGCCTCATTCTCAGACCTACGATTCAGAAGGTCAAATTCAAGATTTAGAGAAACCCATAATGCACCTGGACCGTCACCACCCCAAACATGTTTTAACAAAATATAACAAAAAAACATTATATTCCCAGGTTTATTCTACCAAAAACAAGCAAACCAAAACACTCGCACTCGCCCCGTCGGCATGGTTACAGCAGGTGAGGACACTCACCTTGGAGTTCAACATGATCTCAGGCGCTCTGTACCAACGGGTGGCGACGTACTCCGTCAGGAAGCCGGTGTGATCGTGGTCCGGGTCAGCCACGCGGGCCAAACCAAAATCGCAGATCTGCAGAGGAAGAACGTTACGACATTAGTACAGCACCGGTGTAAACGCTGAGCGCAGCTCAAAGCGCCTCGGTGAACGCCGCCCGCACCTTGAGATCGCAGGTGGTGTTGAGCAGCAGGTTGGAGGGCTTCAGGTCGCGGTGCAGGACGTTGGCGGAGTGGATGTACTTGAGCCCTCGGAGGATCTGGTAGAGGAAGTAGCAGATGTGGTCGTTGCTCAGGTGTTGAGTCTTCAGGAGCTTGTAGAGGTCCGTCTCCATGAGATCCTGGACGATGTATCTGCACAGCGACCCGCTGAGGAACTCGGCTTTGTGTTGGTCACACGTTTTAATGCCATCCGGTTATGCCCTTCACAGTAAGATCTGTGCGATCAAACCAAAACCAACACTATGACTCTCCAACGGGCATATTTTTAATATACATAATATGATAAATTCATTCTTCCATACAGGCTGCTGCTCAGTGCAACAAATCAAAGACTCTCTGGTCATTTTCAAACGCCATTTCTGTTTTACTGCAGAGAAAGAAGACTGTCCTCATTGCGTCAAGTTGACAGACTCCATTCAGCCAAACCTCAAACCTGCTGAGCAGACATTTAAAAAATGAAGCCTACTGTTGGTGGTTTGTGCTTTTGGGGAATGCTCAGCCGATGTGGCGAGCAGGGAGCAGAGTGGCTGCAGGCGTCGGCCATTTATATTTAGGGGAAAGCGTTATGAAACTGTGCCTACTCACTGCTGCGCTGCGCTGAAGAGCGCCTCGGCCAAATGCACAGTGACAGGTGGCCGTTACGCAATAAAAATACAACAAAAACATTCTTTGTGACTGCAAATGCTCTCCGGCAACACAAAGCGCTCACTTAAAAAAAAGAAAGAAAGAAAGAAGGTTTGGTCATTAATGATCACAACTTAAACCAGAAGGATACACGTCCTTCATCAGGTCGATGGTCGGCGTGCGGATGATGTCGTTGATGCCGATGATGTTCTCATGTTTGAAGCGCAGCAGGATTTTGATCTCCCTCAGGGTGCGCTGGCAGTACGTCTGGTGCTCGAACGGGCTGATCTTCTTGATGGCCACGCGTACCTTGTTGTCCCGGTCATAGGCAGAGCTGCATTATAACGAAAAACAACCATTAGACCCAGATGTTGCTTAACCTTTCACCCGGGAGTCAGAGTACCGACGTGTTCTCATTCTGCTTGCTGAGGCCTCACATCAGTCGTATAAAAGGCCCAGTTTGGCCTTTTCTTCAAATTCAACTTGAAGTTGCCCTGTTGGTAGTTCATGCCACCACAAAGCAGGTTTTAACCACGGAGGCCTCTTTGTACCAAGCGAATGGTGAGCGATAACATTGTTTTCCTGTCCCCTGTGGGCGGGACTTAAAGTTCTGTGTCTCTAAGCAGCAACACGGCAGATAAGCAGTGACCAACTTATTCTTTCTAGAGCAGCAGTCAGGCGCTTCCTTCCTGTGGTGTGCGAGTGGAAATCTCATAATGTGCAGTAGTGACAGGAGGAAATGTTGGGGCTTGCATTAGCTGCATCTTAACCTGGCGAGCACACAATGAGCCGCTGTAGCGTCGGCAGGAATGTGGGAGTGGAGCAAAGACAACGGCATCACGCTATAACAAGCTTAGGCAGCGATAGCTGAAGATCGAGCACCGTGACGCCACGAGTTTAGGGACGCTCCATCACGCCGCAGGTGAGCGGCGAGGACGCAGAGATGATACGGATGAACAGACTCCTCTGATGGGACGAGATCCCCTCGCGCTGGTTTCCCTGCTTCTTTATTCCACCAACAAAGAAGAGCATGACTACTAAAAAGGTCCTTACTGCACAGCACCTCTGACTAGGATCAGATCTCAAAAACGAGACCGCATCCCAGCATGCCCTTTGGCATGGAGGGATACTGTGCGCTGCAAATAGGGCGCCGTCTCTACCTGCAGGCCCTTTCTTCTGAGGATCAAGTTCCCCTTTTACTAAGATCCATCAACGAGCATCAACACGTTGAATGAACCCTCCGGGCCTTTAGGAGCTTTGGATTTTTTTGTTGACTTGGTTCACTTCTAGTCGTTTTTCGGCCGTGCTGTTCTGCTGCGTGTTAGAAGCTGTAGAGTTTACAACAAAGTTATTGTAGCACTAAAGCCTGTTGTTCCAAATGATTGCTTCCAAGCGGAAAAAAAAAAAAGCAATTAACATTGACAAGTCATTTTTCACGTTGTGTCAGTGTGTCTACATTCAGCAGACTATTTGTAAAACGCTTCGCCTGCCTGTGGCGAGACGCCTCCTCCACACCAGGTGCAGACATGTCCACTGGGTTCACGGTAGGCTCACACCCCCCCTCTCCCCCATCTCATCCCCCTCTCCCCCCTCATCCCCCACGTCCACTCAGCCAGACTTAAGTTCAAGTCCCAAACTTTGGGTCTAAACATGGTTCTTGAAACTCATCTGTAACTCATCTCCTTATTGCTTTAAATTAAATGGGAATAAAAGAAGGTAAGGCCACAAAAATTGGCCAGACTTGTTCTGGGGACAGGAAGTGACGCAACACAAACACGTCCAAGCTCACTGCAGAGAAATGAGAGCTCCCGGCTTCCAAGCGTCTCTGGATTCCCAAGTCATCTCCTGTCAAAACGTTTCAAGCTGCTGCCACTTGGAAACCATCACGAAACCCCCAAAAATGCCCAACAGAGCTAAACATTTAGGAAGAAAAGAACAATGCATCATTGACACCTACTTTATTTATTACAAACACACGCGAGAGATGACGGAATAAACACCCACGTAGCTTGACAAAATAAGAAAGTGAGTTGCCATGGCGACGGGGGGTAGGGACTGAAATGTAAACAGCCTTCTGAGGGAAATGTGAGTGACCTTCCTTTCCACTTGTGTGAGGAGTGTGTGTGTGTGTGAGTGCACGTGACGCTCTATGTTAACGCTTCCACCCGCTAGATTCCAGTTCCACAGATACACACAAGCTCAAAGATAAAAGGCCTTATTGGGCTGTATAATTGTATTATGAAGTGCTTAAACAAACAAATTACATATTTATGATATATTCATCAGTTTCCAGCCTCCACGTTCATTTTCTATTACAAACCAGGGCAAAACGAGGATTTGTTTCTCTTTTTAAATGCTTTGAATTCTTAACAACCACTTGTCGCCACGGTGGCTGCAGAGGAAAGTGAACACAATCTCAGCTCACGCTACTTTCACCACGTTTACGGAGGCGAGCTTATCAGTTCCCGGTCAGTTTGTCCAGGAGTGGAACCGAAGGAACTCTTGGAGGAAGTACAAAGTACACCGAGCTGAGTGAGTACTATTAACATGTCTGTGTACTGCCGGAGTCTCGCCGACGGGTGGACTTCCATTTGTGAGAATGCGTCACTGAAAAAGGCCCTCGGGACTTTGGAATGGTAACTTGTATTTCACGGATGTAAGCATGCATTGTGTGACGAAGAGGAGACCACACCTGGCACACCTCAGCGCTCAGACGGCTGGTGGCGGCACATTTCTCATATTTATTAAAGAGAAAATCTACTCCCTTTGGTTCTGGCACAACCAGTGGGTCAACTTTAGCTTTGGGAAGTTGTGATGGACATGTCCAACATGTTAACACACAAACCAGGAATTGATGAATGAAGAATAAATGTGGATTAAAATAGGAGGGGAAAAAAAACGATCAGGAAATGTTGAAACTGAAACTCAAAAAAGCAGCACTTGGTTCTTCAGAGACTTGGAAGAATGTAGCAACGCGTCGAACTCACATTTCCTTCAGTATAAAGAGAAATATCATCAAAGGCAGATGTCGCATTTTCCAGCTGCAGGTTCCTGAACGCAACAGTGAAGAGAATCTGCTCAGCTGCCTTTCCCGTTTCCTCTGCTTCTGTATTGTTATCGGAGCATGCTCAGTGCCCAGAAAGAAACGCAGAGATGGGGGGGGGGGACGTGTGTGTGGGGGGTCTCCGTTGCCAAAGAGACAGGAATACAAGTCTTTACACTGCAGCTTCTGTGTTATGCAATGGGCCTGTTACCATGGCAATATTCAAGGGGTTGGGTGTCAAAGAAAGGGGGGGGGGGGGGGCTCTTAATGCTGGGGGGTGACGCGTACAGAGAAAGTGCACATACGAGTGTCCTTCTGCCAACCAGACCCTCGGCTTTGAAGGCCGCGTGAGGTCGGAGGCACCGGCTTCAAACGGGCATCACAGCGGCGGGATCAGAGGGTCTTTGCATCCGTCTATTTCCAGGACCTCCATTAATCTAGTGCGCCACCACGGCGCAGGTCGTCAGTAACAACAGATCGGGGTCAGTAGGGCGGCGGCGGACAGTCCGAAGTCTCGTTAGATGTTTTTCCTGCAGAGATCAAATCTATTAAAGTGTAATATTTTTCTTAGAACGGATCATTTGCCGTCTGCGAGGCTTCAGTAGACCACAAGAGCTCACACAATGTGCCTTCTCATCCGTGTGTAGAAAAACAAAATCGATATCCTGTTCAAAATCAATCCCGTTCGGCTCATTTAAGGCTTCCTTCATGGACTATTAGATTTTGTCTGAATCTTTTTTGCTTCGCTGTATACTAAAGAAAGACAACCCGAGTTCGGCGAGGCGACTGAGAACATTTAGCTCACGCTTGCGTGGCTGACTGATGAAAACGAGCTTTACATGAGAAAAAGGTGCCGCGTGAAACCGCCTTGTGCAACACGCATGCTTTGATAAGCCGCAGCATCGTCTGGTGAGTCAAATGGATAACAAAGCATGACAGCGGAGAACATGTTGATAACCTGATGAGAGCCACGTTACCATGCAGGGGTTCCGTTTTGTGTTCCCCAAAACACACAAATCCCGAACTGAAAGTTTCCCCGGTGATCAGCGGCAGACGTCAGTGAGGCAACGTTCAACACATGAGTCGCGTCATCATCGACCCGGAGGAAAACTTTGAGGAAGGGGCGTTTTCCCAGTGGGAAGCGTACAGTTATGGAAAAATGAAAGGAGAACCCTAAAAGAAACAAACGCTGTAAATTTCCCTGAAGAGTTTTGAGCGAGCAAGCAGATATTTATGGAAGGACATTGAGGAGCCACATCGAGCACTAAACGTCCACAGATGCTAAAAGAAACTTTACAATGTCATAAACAAACAATTCATCATGACATGAGCCGTGACGTTGATGCTATAAATACAGACAAGAACCATAATAAACTATTTGAGGCGCATGGTTTAAACAAATCAAAACTAATTCGGTAAATCTGTGATTTATCAAACAAATATTTATTATGAGCCGTATCGTTTACCAGTAGGATTCAACCTGGAGCCATTTCAATTTTCATCAAGACCACAGACAGGTCGCATTTAACACAATTAGACCAGTCATTTGATTTCCATCCTCAAATAAAATGGTTTCTTTCTGATTCGGAGCATATAGTCACTGTTAAATATCCGTCGCTGCGCTGTCTGAAGTAGAGCAGCGCTCCTACAATAAGCACAGTGTGACCTCTCGCTCTGAGCCGCGGCCCAAACAACCGGAGCATTGTACCTCGGTTTGAGCTCGTTATCTACGAGGTCACACCGCCGACCACCCGGCGTTATTCTGCATGCATTCAAATTGTGAAGCACGCGCTTGTGTTGCCAGATGAGGGTAAGCGATTATTACAAAAGCGCAACATTTGTTGTATTGTGCAATTGAACACTTTGAATCCATCTTTATATCGGAGTCAACGTTGCACGTGTGTCAAGAACGCAGCTTTAAAGGAACCCGCTTCAAGAGAAACGCCGCGGCGCGCTGAGGGTCCAACATCATCTTAGTCACATTTCATACGGTCACCTTGGAATTCAATTGAATAAATTCAATCCATTTATTTGAATTACTGTGATTTAGTGAGAAATGGTTCTGCAGCATAAGCTGATGAAGATCATGATGAACCCCGATATCAGCTGCACGTGCGTGAAGGTTTTACGCGCCTGCTGAACAGGAAGCCTTTGTGCTCGTCTTGGAAGCCTAATCGCCCCAAATTACACAAATTACATCTCCTTCTGAATTGCACAACAGGATCTCAGAGTGTCAAGGCTCTCATTCTCTCCCCGCCGCTCCCATTGGCTGCAGAGTGGTGGTGCTGATGTCAGAGGCAGAGGGGTTGCCATGGAGACGGGCGCCAGACTTTAGTTGCAGTCCTTAAAACGTAAAAATGATATGGTAGCATTTATTTTTCTTGCTTTAGCTACTTAAATAAAAATAACATTCCTAGGCAATAAGGTTTAAAATAAAAAGGCGTAATGCAGGTCATGACGCCGCGTTAGATTTACTGTGAACAACCAAACACGGCATACATCAGTTATACTTTCTATATTCCTTATCGTCTGAGGACTGGCATTACATCTCGAACATGTTGAAATGTGACACCAAATCTGTGTAACTACTAATCTTATACAGACGGTGAACAAACAACATGTTACCAAGGAGAAGTAACATCTGATTGTTGTGTTTCTTCCGACTGGCCATGAACAACACCGCTGTGCACCTCTTAGATATAAAACTTTTTATCCCCGTGACCGACCCGTTCACGTGGGCGAGCTGAGAGAAAGCCAGAGCGTGTTCAGCTTCTGCACAGCATCGCAGAGGGTGGGAGAGGGGAGGGAGGTCGGGGAGGGGGGGGGCTGTGTCTTGCGATTGCGTAAGCCCGGCGCTGTGTGGAGAGGCCGGGTGCTCAGTCGATGCGAGCAGCCCTCGGCCGGGGGTCTCAGATTGAAGAGACCTTCCTACGTCTTGTACTCACTGGAGACTCAAAGACCGATTTGGATCTTCTAGTCAGCATTGTTATGCTGAGATTTGCAGTTATTTAAAAAAAGTGAAACACATTACAACTATAACTACAACTCTGGCTCCCTTTCATGGGGCATCTGGAGCTAGGAAACCTGAAGAAATAATGGCTTTATCTTGGTTGAAATGCTCAGTACTACTTTCTAGTCCGGAGGTGCTCCATGTTCTGAAGTGTCCCAGAGCAAGACGCCTAACTTCGCCGACTAAACTAAGTCCGCCGACTCCCAGGCGCCTTCACAGCAGCACACTGATCCCACTGTGTGGGATTGGTCGAATGCAGAGAATAATTTCCCCACGGGGATTAATAGGGGATACTTTCTTCTTTCTACATTCTTGGTCATTACCTTACTCGTAAGACTTGCACTGGTCGAAGTCACACACGGTTGCTTTGGAATGAAATGTGTCTGCTAGTAAGCATGGGCCGCTAATTACACTACCAAGTTTCCCGTTAGCTCCCACTGTCGGCCGCGATCTACCGGCCTTGGGATCGACCTCTTGGCGCCCTCGTTCTTGCACATCACTTAGGAAAGTAAAAATACTTTAGGATAGCACACTGAAAACAATAAGCAGTAGAAATAGAGGCGTTGAGGCGACGGACAAAGCCGTCGACATGGAAACCACGGCATGTGTGCTTTAGTGAGTTGGGAGGTTCTGTGCTTTTTCAAGGCTACATTCAATGTAGCTTGGTGTAAATATTTAGTAAGAAGATACTTTCTATGTTTTAGAAAAGTAGTTTCAACAAGCAAGATTTGCGGCTGCTTACTTTATCTTGAATTGTGCTGCGAGACATGTTGTTGATATTTGGGAGGTGTGTGTGTGTGTGTGTGTGTGTGTGTCTCTCATGGGGAAGCATTAACAAAAATGCAAGTTTTACCATAACCGCAAAAGCATAATTTCAGCATTTTAAATCGGATATAAATCTCTATAAAACATCACTTTTTAGTCATCAAAATGCTTTGCTATGCAAGTAAACCAAATGGAAGGATTATACAATAAAATCCAGCGCTTCTGACTCATAATACTTGTTGAATGCGTTCCATGGGAAGCCTTTTACAGCACCGGTCTGCTGCACCGCAGAACAAAAGAGCAGGTTCCTGATGTAAAAATACATGTAAAAGTACACGCTGCATCACTTTCTCTGGCTGCTGCTGCACATTAAAGCAACATGAGCAACTGACTGAAAACTACAGGACGAAGAACACAGCAAGACCACAAACGTAAGGAGGCTGAGGCCGACAAATCCTCCAGTCCAACGGCAAAACACACCACAGTAAAAATAAAACGGCTTATTGACACCAGGGAAGAATACTGGTGCGTTGCATGAAACCTGCTGGTACAGTGATACCAGCCGTAGAATTTGCCATAAAGATCGGGGACATCGGCCCTAAAAAACAACAACATTACACATGTAACACTTCTCTTTGAAGGACATTTAAATCAACCACTATGCTGCCTCAAATTGCACAATCTTAAAGAGTGTACGTTATTGCACATTTCCTCTCACAGGAGCCACTAACGCATGAGGAAGGCTTCGTAATGAAACAAACATTGCATTGTATGGACACAATGTTCTTGTAACTTGTCATTTACCATCTTTGATATTGTGGCATAACTGGGAGTCAAAACAAGTAGAGATGCAAGCTTGCAGCCCAAGTTAAGCACGAGGGGCCTGTATATAAAACATGAGGTTTTCCTATTACGAGTGGCTTTTAGAGTCAGAAGTATTTCTATTGTTGGGTCATTTCCTGTATTCGGTTGCAATTCTCCCTCATTATATAAGGGGTATCACTGTGCCCTTGAAAGATAACCATGAAGTGTATATTTTTTAGAAGTCAGATATTATTAAGTTTTTGTGCGAGTCCAAACCTGCCCACATGAACCAAAACGAATACATTTCAAGATGAGCAGTGAATTCAAATCACATCTATCAAATCATCCGTCAGCATCCCCGAACCATCGTTCAGTCAAGCAGATGAGAAAAAGATGTCTGATCATCAAACAAACCGTCAAAGGTCAGAGCAATATACAAAGTCCAAGTCTTTGTCTTAACCAGTTCACATTACTGGAATGACTCGCAGTAACCTAAAGAAAGTTATACGCTGATAGAAAGTGTATTTAAAAAAAAAAAAAACTCAGAGGGACGGATATATGATCTTCGAAGTGGACTCCTGAATCACACAAGTTACAGCTTGTAACACATCGACGTTGGTTGTTGGCTCGGAGGATGACTTTTACTCAACACAAAAACAGGTCAGCTTGTTTTGTGCGAGCAGAGGACATCTCAACCTTGTTTTGTTCACGTTTAGGACAAACATATCCTGATAAGTCCCTTCAAGTAAAGCTGGTCAGTCTGCTTTTTAATTGAAAGATAATTTGGACCAATCGTCCGCCATAATCAACACAATGCCGAACAAGCAGATCGGTTCAGCTACACTTTTGTTCAGTTATTGTTCGAGGTGGAGATAATTATTCACTCAAATCTCAAACCTACGTAGTTTGAATAAAACTGGATGAGTTGAGCACACAAAAAGAGAAAGTCAGCTGTCATTATGGGTTAATTGTCAAGACACTTTTGATTAGTATAAATTGCAGATAATAATGCCAGAGAACAAAAGGGATCGCTTCAAATGATTAATCTCCACTAGCAAACAATAAAAACAATATGACAGATACTAAGTTTAGGGACATGAAGCAAGTGCTATTGTGTCTTTTGACGCGACCGAAACATCAAACTACTTGGTTCCAAAATCAGGGCTTTAGCGGTGAACTCAAGTTCTTTTCGTCACACCAGCAGCAACAGTTTGGGGATTTGGTGGGTTTCTTCAGACAGAAAGATGCTGAACTACGTGCTGAGCCTCCACGCCGCAGAGAACCAGGCTCCTCTCACCACAGACACAAAAAGAACTACTGCCGTTGTTTGACACGAGGCCATCGCGTTATGTAATACTTCACAGTGTGAGGAGGGTAGGATTTATCTTTAGACAAGCGGCGATGCTGTCAAAATGTAATAAACAGGTTGCACAGAATAAATACGGAAAATGTACAGTGATGTTTACAATACAATCATGCAGGAGAAGGGGGTAAAAGGTCACATAGAACAAGCAGTATTCTGAGGAGGTTTAAATTCCTTCGCAACTAAATGCACAAAGAAAACTCCAAACATAGTTGTACAACTACAGTGGGCAAGAAAGACAATATGTTCTATGCTCAAGTCATTAAAAAGGATTAATTGAGAGAAACCACAACAAAGGTCAACCAAGACCACCATAAGCACCGGCACTCAGATCTATTGATGAAGTGTTATAAATACAATGTAGTATTATTTGTATTGGTTTCCTGTTCCTTTATATAAACCGCATACAACGTTTGAGAGCTAAGGATGGTGGAAGGAGGTCTCTGAAGACACCAGGAGCACAGAGAACCTTCACATCTTCAGACTAAAGACACACCTCTTCAGACTCTACCTCCACTAACACACCAACCAACTGTAGCACTTTAATTGTACTTGTAACGCCGCTTATCTATAGCAAATTGTAAATTGGCTTATTTGAGGAAATTGCACTTTCTTGTTCTTCTGAGTTTGTGTCCCTATGGTTGAATGCACTTATTGTGAGTCGCTTTGGATAAAAGCGTCAGCTAAATGACATGCGATGTAATGTAAGGAGTAAATAAAAAATGTAATTTTTCAGGTGTGTAAGAAACAGAATCGGTAATAAAATTGTAACGTCACTTATTTTTTTATTGACTTTTTTGTTTTTGTTTTACAGCCCACCGAAAGTCAACCAGTCAGCTGCGATTTAATGTATTTTCCTCTCAACACAGTTGTTTGCTCGCTTAAACACGTCGGTTAGCTTAAACATGTCAGTTAGCTAACGTTAGCTTAAATGTGTCGGTTAACGTTAGCTATCGTTAGCTTACACATGTCAGTTAGCCAGTGAAGTTAACTTAAGTTGTTTAAAAGGGGGGGGCGGGAGAGGGGGGGGGGCAGTTAGCTCACTTTAAGTCTCACTAAAAGTGACAGAGGTATAAAGACTACGCGATGTTACTAAATAAATAAACCCGGGTGGGTTCACTCACCACACCATCCCGTAGGCTCCCTCCCCGATGTAGGAGAGGTTGCTGTACCGAGGCCCGACGTCGAAGGCCTGCCCGCGGACCAGCTCCGTCCCCGACCCGGGGCTCGGGCCGCAGCCCGCGGGGAGAGACACCGTAGCTGTCGCCATCATGGACTCTTAGCTTAAAGACGCGGCTATCAAAGGAAATCAAGTTTTTTCTTAAAACAGCCAAGATTAGAAAAAGTATATGGTAAAAACAGAAACAAAATGTTTTTCTTTCTTTCTTTATATATCCGTCGTCGCTGTGAGTGCAACAGTTGTCGGTGTGAGCTGATGGGGCCTTCACGTCTCGTCTTCTCTCCGTTTACGTGAATTCAGACCGACCACACCGCCGCCGCTGTGCTGTCTCAGGCAGGAGCCGCTTGATGCTGCAGGAAATAGCGGAGGCGGTCACGTGATCGCGTGTTGCCTTCAGGTACCACAGGTTCCACTCCACACAGCACTGTGCATGCACGCTAACAGGGTGGCGGATTCGGTGACGTAAACTGCGAAGGTGGATGCAGTTGTGGAGGGAGGATTCAAATCCTGCACTTGAGTAAAAGTGGTCCGCTGGTAGCAAGCCCACCACACCAAGGAGGTTCATCCTCAAAGGTCAGGGTGTCACCTACAAAGCCCTAATTCCCATCGTGTCTCGTGAGCCTAATTGTGGTTCCCAGAAGCTCAACATGTAGGATGGGAGCCTGAGCCTTTAGTTATCAGACTTTTCAATAATCAGAATAATAAAAAAGTATGGTAAGTAAAATAGAAAAGGTCAAATTGAACAAAAACTAAAAACGTGCATAGATAGGTTAAACAAATGAGAAAGTACGCACAAAAATTGAACTAGGAAAACTAGAAATGTAGAAAAACAAAATCTTGGGGGAAAACAGAACGTCATAGGGAGATTACATTTTTTTAAACGGTCAAATAAATTAGCTAAAATTCTCATCCCAGTGATATGAATTTTCATAGAGACCTTCGTTGTTCACAGAATAGACTTTAAGCACATGTCCTTACGACCAGGCAGCTATCTCATTCGAATTATTCCTCAAAAATGTGCTGCCCAAAAACTTGAAGCATATTTATATAAGTGGATGAGTTGAAGGAAGGCAAATACGTGTTGTGAAACACGGGATGTTGTGGGTGTTTCTGAAGTCCCGCTGACCTCTAGGGGGCAGAGTAGACTGCGTACTGCATTACCCGGAGCAGACTGGGAAAGAGGAAACAGACGCAGCCTGCTGTCAAGTTAGTTATTGTTAAGGTCACTTCCGGAAAACATTCTAATTCAAATCGCTCATAAATGGTCCATTATTAGCATGCAGATAATAACTATAATCTATAGTAATTTTTCAGAAATAATGTGGAGGGTTAACGTCTTCTGAATGCTTTATAAATAGTTCATACGATTTTTTTCATTATATGCCTTATATCAACTATGTCATTTGATTCCTGATCCTGATTAAAGTAGTTTTATTGACTGTTTCTAAACTTATTCTCTTGGACTAGTCTATTTTAAGGATCTAGTTTTATTTGTGAGTTTATACTTTAATGATATATAATCACACATTAAATATATCTTTTAGTTGTATTTCTGTCTGTTTTTCTGCAAGATGATCAAAAGGTAAACACCTTACCAAACATGGTGTCTTTTATTGTGAAAGGATAAGCGGAAGTGCAAAGCGTTTAGCCGTTAGCTTATTAGCTCTCGAGCTGTCTGCCCTTGACTGACCCACGTGAGTCCGTTTAGCTTCGCGCAGTCCCAAGCCAAGCCGGTAGCTAATCAAACTAGCTAAACAAGAGAGAGGCGGAATTAAAACTACTTGTTTTATCTCCTTATTTCAGGCCGAACGGTCTGGCCGGACACCAGGCTAAGCTAACATGTCACGTAGCAGCAAGTCCATGCTGTTTCTGCTGCAGCGGTGCGTCGCAGTCAGAAAAGTTACGCTACCGGCAGCTATCAGAACAAGATGGAGCAGCGCGCTGTCGGCCCGGAGCCTGCTCGCTCTGCCGCCGACATGGACCTCCACAACCTGGGCAGTCGGTCAGCTGCAGTGCGCGGTGACAACCAGCCAGTACCGGTTCTGTACCAAGGTTAGTCCGACCGCGGGATGAGGCTGATCGCCACTGTCTCCACGTGATGCCGCGTTGCACCATTTAAACACACGATGTGTGCCAGATATTTTATTTATAACGCTACTTAATGTATCTGGTAGCTTTAGTTACTGTGCATGTTCAGATTGGTATTAATGCCGCATGCTCTTCATTTAGAACATTTCATTTCCGTTATAGATTCAGCCAACTAGCAGTAGATTATCCAGCCCTAAATGTGAACTCGAGCCAACGCTTAAGTGCGTCGTGGTTCCGTTTAACAACGATCGTATTTGCGTTCACGTCTTCCAGGCAGGAGAACCTTGCGAGGACGAGTACCCCCCCCTGCCGGCCTATCAGTCTGATCCAGATCAGGGGAAGAAGGAGGTGTACATCATGCAGGTGAGGGGTCTCCCCTGGGGCTGCTCGGCTCAGGACCTCCTGCAGTTCTTCTCAGGTGAGAGTTTAAATGCCTGAGAAGCGTCACACGTCTAGTAATGTTTGCTTATGACACACGCGTTTATAACTCTGTAATAACCAAATCGCGACAGATTAAGATGGAAGCTCAAGTTGCGCTGTATTGTGAATTAATATAGAAGTGAATCGTCTTCTGAACCATGAAAATGGTGCAAACATACAAAAGAAATCCAGAACAACAAGGAACGAATGAGCTATATGACAACGGTTCAATGTTAAGATTATGTACAAAAATAAACATACTATGTGGTTGCTTTAGAGTGTCGGATACGTGACGGCGTAAAGGGGATCCACCTCACCGCGGACCGGGCGGGGAGGTCCTCGGGACAGGCCTTTATCGAGATGGAGCACGAGGAGGACGTCGGAAAGGCTCTGGAGAAGCACCGGCAGTACCTCGGCCCGCGATATGTGGAAGGTTCGACTCTTTGCCCGCCGCCGGCAATATTGATGCATCGCAAATACAAGGACTGATAGAAACGGGTGCTCACGTCCCCGCTGCAGTGTACGAGGTGACCAACAGCGACGCGGAGGCCATCCTGAAGAAGGCCGCCCAGGCTCCGGCGGGGAGCGAGGCGGTGGTGCGTATCAGAGGGCTCCCCTACTCCTCCACCAAGGACGATATCGTGCAGTTCTTTTCGGGTAAACCTCCCCCCGGGCAAAGACGCGGCGAAGGGGCCGTTTTTAGCTCCCGAAATGATCAGAAGACGCTGTCATTTTTTCTGTCCGTTGAATTAATCGGTTGAATTCATCTAGGAAGAGTTCACAAAAGATGCTTTAAAGATGGGCTTTCTCGCAGGTCTGGACATCGCGGAGGATGGGATCACCGTGGTCACGGACCGCAAAGGGAGGAACTCCGGAGAGGCCTTTGTGCAGTTCTCCTCCCAACAAGCAGCCGACGAAGCGCTGCAGAGAGACCGAGAGGTCATCGGAGAGAGGTGTGGGGCAGGAGGCAGCGCACGGCCACATCGGGGGACACCGGGGCTCCTCCAAGCGTCTTAATGAGCGTCTCCGCTGTTGCCGTTTGCAGATACATCGAGGTGTTTCCCAGCAGAAGGGACCAGATTCATTCCAGTAAGACGCGGAAGACGAGCTCGGCTTTCCCTCAGTCAGAGCACAGGGCCGCCTTCGCCTCGCAGACCAGGACTGGTGAGGCCACTTTAGGACTTTGTTGCATGGATATTTAGCTCCTCCCTCCCGCCTCAAATGCCGTAGCGGGTTGTTTGTTCACTTTGGTGCACAGTGTGATCCGTAAATCAATGATCAACAACATTTACCCTCATCATATTATTTCATGTTAACTGTGACTTTTAACAAAAGTCTTCCAACACAAAACGCAATCGATGGTGAGGAACAAAATCCTGGTGAAAATCAATCATTTCATTGCTGAGGTTTTGACTGCGTGGAGAAGTATTTCGTCTCTTTGATCCATTCGCTGGATGTGAACGGACTCGTGTTCTCTGCCAGGGTCCGCTCACTTCATCCACATGAGGGGGCTTCCCTTCAAGGTGACCAGAGACGACATCGTTAAGGTAATTCGAGTAAAATAAGGGGGGGGGGGGAGACGTGGTCGCCCTTCTGCGTGTGGTTTTCACGTCGTCTCCCTCTCGCAGTTCTTCGCTCCTCTCGACGTGTCGGAGGTGGTGATTGACAGCCGCGCCGGAGGACGGCCGAGCGGCGAGGCCGACGTTTACTTCAGCTGCCACCAGGACGCCATGAACGCCATGTCCAGAGACCGGATGTACATAGGTGAGACTTATAAACGCGGTGCGATAAAGAGAGCGGTTGATTGGTCGCTGCAGGATTTCAACGGGTCACCTTCTCTCATCCCTTTTCTTTTAGGAGAAAGATACATCGAGTTATTCCTGAACTCCGACTCCGATGGAAAGAAGTGAGAAAGCTGGAACGTCTCGACAGAACAACGCTCAATTTAGATATTCCTGATTCTCGTGGTTGAGACAGAATTGTTGAGTTTCTCTTGGATGTCACACACAAGTTGTAATTACGACAAACTGCTGAGTCTGTGCTGCATCCCTCGTTTAATATGTCAGTTTACTAGTTTTAGCGACAGACTCCACATGTGCTTTAACAAGTTCTATTTTCCCCTGCAGGTGAACAAAGACGCCCAAAACGCACACACAGGACTGTTATTGATTTGCCAGCTCGGCCTGGACGTCGAACGATAAACATTCCTGTTGTCAAAGGACTTTATTTCCTTCACCGTCTCCGTCCAACGAGGAGGAGTGAGTCTCAGTTGGAGATCGACATAAAGCGCTTAAAAGAATGGAAGGTGTATTCGTTATTTAACTGGTGACAAACATGAAAACATCACAATAAATACAGTTTACTCATTTGACATCAAAGCCTTTTTTCTGAATATTTATTCTGGAAATGTAAATTCCTGTAAAAATCCTCATCAAATCTGTTTTTACAGAAATATTCAATAAACATAATATGCTTATGCTACTCAGCGTTGTGTGTTTGTTGAATGTAATTCTATTAAAAGCTCTTTTCACGAGCGAGACCAGTTCAAATAATCCAGAGTCAAACCAGAGACATCTAAAAGTTTATTGTTGATATACGAAGCATTTCCATCGGGCGTGTTAATCAGCTTCAACAAGGACGACTGAGCTTCTAACTTCTCCATTCGAGTTAATAAAACATTAAAATCAGCTGTTGCAAAGCTGCATGTGCGTGCACACGTCGGGCCAGTCCGCAGAGCGCCGTGCAGTTCAAAGTTTACCCAGAGAAAAGACTAGAATCTCCACAACCAGACTATTCTTTGTCAAATGATGTGAATATAACAGAAAGCACACTTTACCCAGAATACGTAGCGTTGTAAACAATAGGAACAGTCTGATGTTTGGATCTCTATACCCCCCCCAGGAGGTAAATACTCTCTGCAGTTTGGAGCCGGAGCTGAAGACCATCAAATATTGATGTGCTGATAAGCTCACAACATTGGGATTTAATGTGTGTGTGTTTTCTGGTCTTTAGCATTAAAGTTTTACAATGCTTATAACTCATTGCTCCAGGTCCACCACTAATATATATATATTTATATTTTAACATTAGAGTGTAAAACACATTTTGACTGCAGTCTTTTAGAAAATGCTATCACACGTTTGATATCATAGTAGAATATAATATCTGGTCCAAAGGGGGATATTGGATTCTAACAGCATCCGAAACCACGTAGAGAGAGAAAGATGTCATGCTTCACCTGAAAGGCTCTTCATATACTGATCTGCATATGAGTAATAGTTAGTTTCCAATCTTTTAAAACTAAATCCTTTAAAAATATATTAACACTTTTAATTTGATAATCCACTTAGTGGACATTTTTTTAAACCGGTGAGATGATTCTCTTTTTTTTATGCCATCAGAAGCCATTTTTTTTTTACAGCTTTTTTTAAAAATGCAGCTAAAACACCGGCAGAAGGGAAGAATTACAGCGACTCCAGTGGATGAAAACCTGCATCCAAACGGCAAGAGTTTGGCGTTCACTACCGGGAACGACCCGGGCGGGCCCCCGTCAGACCTTCCGTAAAGTCAGGGGAGGAGTGCGTGTCGGCAGCGCGGAGACGCGGGCTCATGTCGGCGTGGACGCGTACTGCTGCAGCAGCAGCGAGTAGCAGGCGGTGCACACCGTCTCGGGGAGGATGGAGGAGGCCAGCGGCAGCTCGTTGGACACGCAGCCCTCGCAGAAGACGCCCTCGCAGTTCTTACAGCGTCTCTGGGGGCGAGGAGAGGGGATTAGGCCGCGCTCCATCAGGGCCCAAAAAACACCAGGCAGTGATGGGTTTTTTTTTTACGGTTTGAGCTCCTGTAAAACGCCTCGCGGTTTATAGTTAATGAGACAAGAGGCTCCATCTTGGTACCTTCGTCTTGGTGAGGGAGTCGTCCCGTTCACACATGCTGCAGATGGAAGGCTGACAGACCTCCTCCTCCTCGTCCTGCACATAATAAACCAACGAGGGGTTTGTTGAAGCCTCCGATATCAAACACTAGAACATCAATACACCGCGCTTCTTCTTTGCATCTTTACAGCCCGTTAGGGAAACGTATGATCTAAATTAAGACATTTTAACATTCTAGACCTCACCTGTTCGTCCTCATGGTGGGACCTCGAGGACCTTAAAAAAAAGGTGGAGAAGAGGATAAATAAATACAATAATATATATTCCCTCCAATACCAATATTTTGTCTAAATATTACTTACAGGCTGGAGCTCAGACTGGTTTTGTCCTCGGTTCCCGTGTTGAACGGCTCGCTCTCCCTTTTGACCGATATAGATGCTGGGACGCGCTGTAAGTGACACACACACACACACACATCAGGTCCACACACTTCGGTTCGTCTGTAATCCGGCGTACTCGTCACACGCAGCTGTACCTTGGGGATGTTCGCTATGTCCTCTGGGAGCCTCGTCTCCCTCCGGGGAACGCCGGACTGTGAGGACGAGCCGTCGCCGTGGCGATGCCGCTCTTTTCTCAGCTCCAGCTCCAGGTGGGACCTGGAAGGCAACGCAGGTTTACACCGAACGTACGGAAATAACGCAGCGTGACCGTGCCTCGTCTGAAGGAAATAAATGAACAAAAAAAAAAGTAAGACGAGTATCCCAAAGATGCAAAAGAATCAAAGGGTTTCTAGCAGACTTTACCTGTGCTTCCTCAGCTGCTCCACCTCCACCTGCAGACTCTCGATTTTGTCCCCAAACTCCTGTTTGAAGAGCCGGTTGGCCTCCAAAGCCAGAACCCTCTCCCTCTCAGCCTGTTTGCATCTGGTCAGGGGGGGGTTACATAAACTTATGGTAAAATGAAAACGTGACGAAAAGAAAACATGATGGAAACTGAAAATAAAACAAAAGTATTTGACTGAAACCCAACGAGGAAACGTTCACCAAGGACGATGACGCCGGCTGATGTTGGTTTATTGTTTTATTCGCCTTATGGTTACTACAGTTTACACCAAGGTTATGTTAACATACAATTCAAAACTAAGGAATTCACTTGGCCCTTTTCTGCCCGTCTTGCTCCTGCCCCGGCTGCCTTCCCTCTCCCGCAGGTCCCCACAAGGACCCCCCCCCCCCCCCCCCCCCCTTCGCCCCCCTCTGGTGGTGGTCTTATTCTTCGGGAGAACATTGCAGCGAGTCCACTACCTCCCAGGTACTCAGGACGTGTCCATCAAAATAAACAACCCTGTTCCTGGTGGACTTTCAGAGGCCACGACTTCTACTCGTCTTTCCGTTCTGCAAAAGAAACGTAGAAAGCGCCGATGCGGTATTCTTAAGGAACGGCCACCGAATAAAAGAAGAAAAGGGGCCGTCAGAGAGAACGCGAGGAACGCCTCGGCCCACACTACTCAAAAGCTGATGTTAAGGGGAAGAAATGGGAGGGGGGGGACGGTTTTTAATTTTCCACAATAAAAGGAGCATGGTACAGAAAAGGAACGCCGTGGTTTGGTTAATCTCTATATTGGACCGGGCGACGTTCACGAGCTACTGCTGCAGCTGCAGCAGCTTCCCCGCCGCCGAGTTCAGGTTGCGGGCCTGTTTCACCACGTGCTGCTCGCTGAGTACACGTTCAAACCAAAGAGTGACGACAATGACAAAATAATGAGAGTGGAGGGAGGAGAATGACAAAAACAGGACAATAAGATGTTTTTTGGAGGCAAATGATTCTGTGAAATAATCATTTAAAAAAAAGAAAAGAAAAAGAGAGGGAGAAGACACGGCGGGCCGCCCTCACCTGGTCTCCATCTGCTTCACGGTGCCGCTCATCTGGTTGATCTTCTCCTCCAGCCGAGCGATGGCTTCACTCTTCTGTTTGGAGCCGGCGTCGGCGCTCTGGGGAATACGGAGATTCTCAGTCATTTGTACGCAGCGGTGTTTCGTTTTAATTATTCAACCCACGACGGAGCTCCGAACCCCAGAACCCGACCTGCAGGTCGAATTAATCCCCATTTCCCTGTTTCTGGGTGAATATTCGATGACCTCGGTCACCTCTCCTCCATCGCAGCTGGGGCCGGGGCTTGTGGGTAATGTAGTGCTGCAGGGCCGTTCCTCACCTGGGACTTGTGGCTCAGCTGTTGGTTGATGACGCGGAGGTCCTCCAGCTGCTGCCTGAGCTCCACCAGAGCGTCCTGCTTCTCACAGACGTCCTTCTCCAGCATCTTCATGGACAGCTCCATCTCCTGCTTCATCCCGATCTGCACCTCCAGCTCCTTCTCCACGTCCTGCACACAGATTCCTCCGCTTCACACACACACTTCACGACGTCGGCCTGTTCGTTTACATGAAATACTCTGGATCCTCTCAGAACCAACAGAACTGGAGTGGAGGAGAACTTTAATCGGCCTCACTCACCAATCGAAGCAGAGTTTCCTCTTTGAGCTGCTTGCGTGTTTCGCCCAGCACTTGTCCGTCCGGAGCCGACTCGCTTCTTGATGCCTGATGAGTGAAACGCACACATCAGCGTTTTACACTGCAAACGGTGTCATTTTTCGACCGTAAAGCCGAACCCAAGCTGGATGATGCGCTCACCTTCCTGGTCTCCAGCTGGTACGAGCTCTCCTCCTGCACTCGCTCCACGTCTTCTTGTAAAGTGATGATCCGGTTGTTCGCCACGGCGAGCTGCGGGAGACAAAAGTCACGGTGACACTCGGGCCAACCGACGGCGAAGGCGAGCGACCGCGTCGAGGTTCTCCTCCTCACCTCCTCCGTGAGCTTCGTGTTGGACTTCTCCAGAGCGTCCACCTTGGCCTGCAGGTTATTCACCGACGCGCTGCAAACAGAAGAAGCGAAACGATGAGTCGGCAGATCGGCGGGCGACGCGGCGCGGAGCGCAGACACGCGGAGCGCAGACACGCGGACCAACCTCAGGTGTCGGTTCAGCTCCTCCACGTAGTTCTTCTGATCGAGAATCGCTGTGATCTGACCGTCGCTGCAGGAGGAGGGAGACGGATGAAACGACGAGGACCGCTTTTTAATTCTTGTAAGTCATCATGATAAAAAGACCTCAAAATAGATACAACTAAAAATAATAAGGTAGTGTTTCAGAATAATGACAAACTTTAATGACAATAGATTAAACCAGCTAGTTCGCTGTTGAATCGTTAAAGCTACGGTTATTTTTTAATCATCCATGAGAACATTATTTTTCCATTTTTGTTTTGTTAGGATTATTATTGCGCCGTGCAAAAATTAAAATGAATATGGGACTAGATGCATTCTTTAAAACCAAGATTAAAAGCAGCACTCACCCCTCTGCACTCTTACTACTGTGTCCTCCATCTTTCAGGTACATCGAGAAATCAATCACGCCGACCTAAAGAGGAAATGTAGTCAGAAACAGATAAAGGTTAAAAAATAAAATTAAAAAAATCATTTTTATTTTAACAATTTTGAAAATGTCTTATTTCTTTTTTATAGACTTATTTTTCCAAACATTTGACCTAAAATATTTTGATGTTTTTTCAAAATATTTGACCTAATTTTTTTACTTTTCTTTCCATGACCTTTTTATTAATCTTATTGACAGCCCTAATTTTAAAACACCAATGTTTTGTCCGGTGAAGATGCATTCAGGTTATCTGAATATGAGAAGACGGTTTCACTTTGTCCTTGTAATGCTTGTTTACTGAGCAGAAGACAAACTGGAGACCTGCCAGTCCTCCCAGTGACTTCAGTCCCACCTCTTAAGCCAATAGAGAGGCTCAGAGCAGCCATTTAAAAATACCGTCTCACTTACCGCTGTTGATGTTACCCATTTGAATGGTTTAGAACATTTGCTGCTCCGACACGTGTTCCTGCCGTGTGCGTGGACGTGGGAGCAGGATTACCTGAGAGTCCAAGTCCTCTCCCTTCATACACAGGTTGGCGTCGATGACATTTAGTCCCACGAGCAGCCCGGCGATGACGGCGCCCTCCTCCTCCATCATCAGCGCGTTCGCCTCGTAGAACTCACTGCAGAGACGAGACGCGTTCTGACGTTAATCAGTCCAACCTTCTGCAGGACAGCGACAGGCGCATCATTTCTCCTTCAGAGGGAAGTCGACGACACGTGTCCGCGGCTCTGCTTCGAGGTGCCTCACCTGAGCAGGTCCTTTCTGTTGATGATGGTCTTCATGTAGTCAGAGAGCTTCTTCTGCATCAAAGCCAGTCTCAACCAGGCCCGTCCTCTCCCCAGGGGGGTTCTGTAACACAAGAAGCAACCGCTTACAAACTTTAACGGCCGTAGGAGTTTTAGATTTAGAGAGAAGAGGCAGAAATGGTCCCGCCTCCTCCAGGGACTCACCTGAGGCCAGGGAGGTCCTTCACGCTGGCCGTGATCTCTCCCGCTTCGGGCGTCAGCTTCTCCACCAGCTCCAGCGCCCCCCAGAAGGACTTGTTCTGCCCCAGGAACGTCTTCTTGGCTGACGGAGGAGACACTGGTTGAGTCATTTCATTGGGAGGATTGTGGGTAACAGAACTACGCGGGAGCAGCGTCTCGTCTGTCGGTTCGAATACGGAATCATTTATTGCCCAAATATGTCAGACATACAAGGAATTTGACTTGGCGGTTGGTACGTGACAGTAGACAGTACGACAATGGACGACAAGACAGCAGAGCACGAGTAATAAAACAAAATAAAATGAACTGCTAATGCTTTGGGTTAGCAGAATAAGGCTATGGGTTAGTTTAAAATAAGAGAATAAAGTTAGTTAATTAAAAATATTAAAGTTAAAAAATATTTAAAGAAATTAAAAAATAAAGTGCACTAGTGACGAGTGAAAAATGACAGTAAAGTGACGTGTGCAGGATGAAAGAAAGCGACTGCGTGGAATGTCAGAGTCAGTCTGACGGACCATTTTAAAACCAGGAAATCTGCCTCACAATCACATTGTGTGAAAGATTCTGTTTGTATGCAGAAAATCGTCCCAGGTTTTTTTTTCTCCCATTAAGAACCGCAGACTGACGCAGATTAGAACGGGCGGCGGCGGCGGCGTGATTAGCGGCGAGTGCGTACTTTTCAAGCCGTGCTTCAGACAGTGCTCCATCACCACAAAGAACTGCTGCAGCGGCGCGTAGTCAGAGTCCAGCGTGCGGCCGAGGTTGAGGGCGGACTCGATCAGGCCCTTGATGCTCAGCTTGGCCATGTTCATCAGGTTGAGCCGCTCGATGGCGATGGGATCCTTGGGATCTGGAAGAGGAGGAGAGAAAGGTCACCGAGAGCCGCGTAGGAATGAGGGGGGGGCATCGGAGAAGGCTCTGTATTTCCTTCTGATGTTCTCCAGGAAGAAAAGTAGTTTTGAAATGAAAATAAGAGATAATATGACCAACAACCAAAAGGAGCTCAAAACAAAGACTACTAATGAATAATTATACTGGGGGTTTTCGTAGCTTCGTGGACAGAATGCAGCAAGACGACGGACCAACGTTTCACTCCATTTACTTATTTATTTGACACCTCCGGCTCCCGAAGCCTCAGAATAATAACAGATCAATCAACAAATAAGTTGTGATATATTGTTGATTAATATACTGCTAACCAGCAATGTAATAAACCGACGAGCTCCACACACAATAGTTACATCCCACCAACATTATTCTTAAACAATACTTACTTTTGGTAGTTATATATTTTGATGCTAACATTTAGCACTTTAACAGAGAATGTGGCATTTCTACTTTTACTGAAGTGAAGATAGGAGCACGTTTAGCTCTCGGCAGCTTCTTACAACGCGCCATCAACATGTGTGTAAAGTAAATGTCACAACAAACAAATACATTTGAGTTTAACGGGATGAATATTGCAAAGAAACGAAACATTGTTCGATACAAGTGCGACGTAGAAGCCGTCGTAACAGAACGCGCCGTTATCCGTAGTGATCGTCCTACAGTAGAGCCGCAGCGCGCCGACCGGCCGGAGAGAGGCGCAGCAGGAGGGGGAGGAGAGGAGCCCCCCCCCCCCCCCTCATCACGCACAGCTGATATTCATATTTCAAACATAATGCAGCTGTTCAAAACAAGCCTGTGTGCTCTGCCAGATGTGAATATCTGGATGCTGTTGCAAAAAGCAACCCTGTACAGACGTGTGGGTCGTATCCAGTAAGATGAAGGCAAAGCGACAGCAAACACTAAGCTGTTTTATTGTTGTTGTTGTGTCTCTCTTGACAACAAAACGAGCGCCACTTCCTGCTCGTCACTGCCGTGGAACTCAAGACACCAAACCACCGGCACGCCGCCACAGTTCACTCCACGAGAAGGCAGGGACCCTGCGTGCGCCGCCACGCCCAAACAGAGGGCCACGCTGTGCAGGCAGACGCCCCCCCACCCTCCTCCTCCCCCCAGACCCCTCCCTCGATGAGCTCATCCGTCACGTTACCTTCATGGGCCGGCTCGGGGTCCGGCGTCAGGGAGATGTCGTTGAGCTCGCGCAGGCAGAGCCACTCGCCATCGACGGACACGCGGAAGTTGCAGAGATAGATGGTCTCCCGGGCGGCCTGGGTGATCTTGTCGGTGGTGGGGGTCGGGGTTTCGCTCTGAGGCGTCAGATCAGACATGATGACTCAGCTGATTGCAACAACAACAAAAAAAAAAAAAAAAATGCGCCGAGTGGAGAGGAGAAGAAAAAAGGCCCCAAGAAGCTTTTTGTTCCACAATCCAGTGGAGGCCCCTTCGTCTTCGTCCCCGTCCCCCCCACCACCACCGCCACCACCGCCAGAAAAATCACAAGTGGGAGAGAACAAGGGACGTAAAGAGCATCAACACAAAGGAGGATGAAAGGCCCACGGCGGCTCTCAGCAGGTGTCGGAAGGGCTTCTGCTTTTCCTCCTCTTTATGCTTTATGCCTGCATCCTCCCCTCCTCCTCCTCCTCCTCCTCACAACTGCTGCTGCCGTGTTGAGAGAGGCTGCCCTTCCCTCCTCCTCCTCCTCAACTCCTCCTCCTCCTTCGACCTCCTGTAATCCCCTTTAGCACAGACTGGGGGATTTAAAATGCAGGAGAGCCCCCCCGTGCTACAGAATCACAGCCCTCCTCCTCCGCTCGGCACCGGCTCCCTGATTCCGCTGCCTGTGCACCGCGGCGAAAGCTCTGCCTGGGTGTCGACCAAAGATGGCCGACGGTAGTACGGCAACACATCGTCACCACGTGAGCAGATGGTGCATGCGTAAAAAGGGAGGGAGGGGGGTGGGGCGTGTTGTAAGGGGGGGGGGGGGGGGTCCCTGAGTAGCCAGCCAGTGCCAATGATTCAGCAGAGGACTCATCTTAGCCTCTCGAGCAGCAACAGCGTTGTTTGACAACGCGATTACTCAGCCGGCTGCAGCGGGACGGCGGCGAAACGTCCAGGATGCAGCCGCGGCCTCGAGTTACTCTGCATCCCACGACAGAGCCAAGCGACGCACTGCGTTTACAAGTGATGTGGCGGCGATCAGACGCTCGGAAACACACTTTGATATTTGAAATTGTGGTTAGAGAGCGCAAGACGTCAGGCACGTTAGCCGTAAGAACCAGGAGAAGTTATTTTTTTAAGCTCAGTCAGCTGGTACTTGTTTGCAAACCACTGATTTAAAAGATGACTATAGTGAGGAAAAAAAATAGCTCACTGGTTTATTCAACTAATTATCAGATTAAATCATTACTGCATAATATTGTTTTAGGAGAACTCAACAGAATCTGAGATTTTCATGATCCAATATATTCAGAATTATTTAGCATTTTTACAGTGAACATTTTAAATGATAACAGCGCTAACAAAAGACACATGTTGTAAAGCGTAGATTATTTTTGCCTCTTTACTTAAAAATGTCATTAACTTGTTTTGTTCTTTTGCACAATGAGGAAGATCTTGGGTAGATAATAATGAGAATACATATTAAATCACAATTTAAGTCTCACACTCAAGTAAAGCAATAAATATGTTTTGAATTGAAATTAAACACCATTACCGACTGACTGGATGATATTGATGATGATTTTTGATGATGATATTAGGGGGAATACCGATATGGTTGTTTGCATCTGCCAATAAGAAACAGGTAACACAGCACAGAAATGCAAAGACAGGCTCAAGGTAATTTACAAACATTGAAACTAATATAGTTTGTCCATCGAAGGGTACTGACAAGTCGCACTGTAAAACTATAAAAGGGCTTTTTTAAATAAATAAGTGACTCTGCCGATAAATCGTTACCAGCTTTCTTTTACTCCCCAACAACAGTCATTTTGGCCCTGGTCCTCTAGATTACGTTCTTATTGGATAAAATGTTCAATAAAATGTTTCAAAGCTTACCCAGAGTGTGATGTATAGTAAATACTAACTAAAAGTCAGTAACTAAACCAACTAAATGTTTTGCAGAGCAACAAACTACTTCAAGGATGTCGAACTTAAGACAGAAAAGAAAAACATCTGCACATTTAAGGAGACAACACGCAGACATTTTTAACATTTTTGCTTGATAAATGACCTTTTTAAAAATCACCACCTAAATGATTACCAAACTGCCAAAATAACAAAACAAATAAGAAAATAAGGACAAAATCGTATCCACAGTTTGACCCAAATCCTAGAAAACATCCAGTGTGTCATATTGTGATCTTGGAAAGTCTTCGATGCTTTGGTGTGGACAGACAAATCTCTCTTCCCAATACACTAATCTATCTATCATTATATTTATATGATAGATAGATAGTGTATTTCAATAAGAAGATATAAAAAGACCACGTAGAGATCACAGTGCAGGTAATCTGTGCGGTTAACGTTGAAGCAGTAAAATCACTGCGGATGATTTGTCTGATTTGCCATCTGCAACAAACAAAAATGTAAAACGTGTCACAGCATCGAGAGAGTTCTTATTATCTTCTCTAAATAAAGCCTTGTGTATATAAAACTTTGTGTATATGAAGCCTGTAAGGCAGTCAGTTCTTAGTCAGATCGTAACCAGGTAGGAAGTCGTTTATTTACGGACGAGGCAAGAGTTAGCTGCTAGCACTAACAAGCTAGCAATGCTAACAGCAGGCAACTGGTTTACCGGTGATGAATATCAAAAGTTATATATATGAAAAAGTTGATTACTCACTTCTGCGCTTTGACTCGACTCGTTCGATCCTGAAGTCATACTGTCGAGGCGGGGGAGCGGGCGACAGCGAGCCAGCCTTCCCGAATCTCAAGTTAGACGAGTTCAAAGCCTCCTGGAAGTAGATCACCGACGTCGGGGACAGCGTCTCGTCCGGACTATCGACGTGTCCGTTTTTATCCGCGCAGCTCGGCCTGCCTGAACTTTCCGGACCCACCGAGGATGATCGCAGAGGTGGATCCCCGGTCACGTCTCGCTCCGCCATCCTCTCCTCTCCCTCCCCCCTCCTCCGGTCAAACTCACTTCATGTGACCGAGGGAGCGCGGGGCTGTCAGGCGGCGGTTAAGCTAGCTGACGTTAGCTGCGGTTAGCTAATGCGGCCATTCACAGCGGGAGGCTAGCAAAGCAAAGCAACCGTGTTTCGGTCAGTTTACTCCCCCCCCCAAAAAAAGAAATTTCTCCAATAATCACTCCGCCTTTCGTCCTGTCCTCCGCGGCATCCACATGACCCGGAAACAGCTTCGCATTCGCATATTGGCTCAAATCTGTTGCTAATTTCGCGAGAGTTTGCGCGCTGTGTCAGCGGATGGTCCAGTAATCCGTCACCAGAGAGTATCCACGTGAGGAGATGACGCGATGACTCGCGAGCACAGGCTCCATGACTGAGCGTGAGCGCGTGGATTCTCCCACGATGCATTGCGATACGCGCCGGCATCCTCGTGCCAAGGCTCTCTGATGGAACAGCTCCTTATTTCTGTGCGGACTGACTACAGACCGAACACATCAGCGGCTTTCTGTTTAACAATGAATGCAGTTGCACCAAAAAATGTCTACCTAATACACACCTTACGCCTACTTACATATTCATGAATGGGTATTTATAATAGCAATGACGTCATAAACAAGACCAGTTTACAGCAAACTAGATTACATATACAGAATTTAAAAAATACAACAGAAATATACAATATGTTACTTTTCAGAAACGCCACCTTTTAGACAACAACTTAAAGTACTTGGGCTATTATAGACCGAAGTAGGTTATATAATAGGAGACGCTTTTTTTTAAGTGTGGACTTGTGAAACATGGTTAATATTTATACCATTTGTTTATTCCCTTCATACTCTCCTCTGTCACAGGTGTAATACCCAAAACGGCCCATAGAAGGAGATGCAGGACTAATGTGAAACGGATGTGCTGTCTTTTTATCATCCATAGACGTTTCACTGCCTTCATATCTCTATCCCGACCAGCAGCAGCTGCCAACTCTGCCTTCTGTGAGATTTGAGAACAATTTGAAATAATATACAAAAACAATCAGGTTAGATTCCCTTTCAAACGTTTGAAGTGTTTCTTGTTGTTGTTCTATATGAATGAGGCTTTTGGGATTTTGTCAGATTCCACTACAACTAGAAGCACGACATCAGAAACACTTTTTGTGTGTTCCTTTCTCCACGTAATAACATAGTCATATATGTGGTTTTGAATGAAATGTCTCTATGAATTGTCCATCAAATGTATAGGGACCTCCTCAGGATGACCTGCATTAATATGAATTGATTAATACATTGATATATTAATATATGTATATATTGTTCATTATGGCAAAATGTATTTGAAATGAAAATACGTTTTGGTGTTCTATCCATCCATCCATCGTCAAAACGCTCATCCTGCACACAGGGTCGCGGGTCAAAGGTGAACTAGAGGTGTTCTAATCTTACACAAAACCTACAGTGAGTTGTGGGTTATTTTTGGAAGTACATTTGTATTGCACACTTCTTTTGGACTGCGTTGAACCGATGCACTGAGCCCATCACGAGATGCAAGTCCTCAAAGGTCACAGCAAGAGAGACGAGACGTCTCTGGTTCTCCTCACAGGTCTCTGCCACATAACTTACTGCACGCTGAAACCTCACATCTGTGTGACAACATCTGTCCAACATATCCTGTACACATTTACTTTGCACTCCCTCTCATTTGAACAATGTATCCATGTGCAACAGACCAGGACCTGCTTATATTTAAAATCAAATTGGACAATGCTGCACAATGTTTTTATGAAGCACGCTGTACTTTTTAAGGAACTCTTTGCGTCTTCACCTTCCCTTCTGTGTACATGAATCAAGCTCTTGTGTTGCCATGTACGTTCATGTCCTGCCCCTGCTCGTCCATCTCCATCTCTTCCTCCTTTCCTCATCTCTGAATAGACTATTGCCAATGTAAAAAAATAAAAATCCATTAGTTTATGAAGTGAAGTTGCCCGATAATAAAATCAAATGTAATTTTTTTACTTTTCTTTCTCTAATTTCTACTGTCACGACGTGGCCTCAGAAGTTTCTGAGAAAAGGTTTGAGGTGGAATTACATTTCCTCGAACAATTTCCTATCTAAGGCGCGAGCTAAGGCACCTGCGGAAAGACAAGCGGGATCAAAAGAGCAGTATCAAGTAGTGGCATTGAAGGCATCTCAGACTACAAAGGGATGCTGATACCTTTCAAATCGCATCGAATGCTTCGTGTTTGGAAATGGAATTTGGAGTAAAGCGGAGGAACTGCGAGCCGAAGGCGTTTCAGATCCGTTATGTCTTCCTGTCGGTTCATCTCGCTCAGCTTTGCTTTGCTTTTAAAAGTTGCACAAGGTGGAAAAAAAATGGAATTGCTGACATGCTTCGGGTTGAATGTTTAAAACAGGAGCTGTTTTGGATTATACACTCACACGCATGACGGACAATCCCTTCTCCCGCTAACTAGTCTCACATATGTCGAGTGATGTTAGCCGTAACAATATTTTGTGTTATGAACAAAAACATAAAACGATGTTTTGAGAACAAATTTCTTCACGTGTATAGTGAAGGCGTAAACAGATGACAACAATATTTTACTTTTGGCAATGGTATGATGTCCACTTAAAAATGTATCTCACTTTGAAATAGCGTTTGTCAGAAAAGCTGTAAAATCTGTAAACCTGTAAAAAATAAATGAAACGTGCTCGACTAAAATGCTGCTTGATGTAACTTTACATGTCATTTAGCTGACGCATTAATCCAAAGCGATTTACAATAATGCATTTTAACCATGAGGATGACTGACCCTCATTTCCTTACTGAGACGGCAACCTAATGTTTGCAATCTTTCATAAGCATTTGAGTTTATCTCCAAAAACTGTCCTGTCAATAATGAATTCATTTAAAGGGGGCAGTTTAAGATTTTTTGTATCTGACATCCATCCCCAGGTTACACCGTTAGAAATGCTCTAATTTTCGAATTGAAGACCTAAGTCGAGTCTGAATACAGCAGATAGCTCGAGAGCTTCAGACCAAACAGCCTCACGACTTCAGCAAATGGAGAGATCAAGAGGACTAAAATAAAAACAAAGTAATGAAAATGAGAACTTTATCAGGCGAGCCAGCAGAATTTAGCATCTCAACTTTTAGACGGCAAAAATAACACACTGTTCTTTGCAGTTGACGATGGATCCCAACAAATAAGAAAACACAATAAGTTTCTCTTTTTAGAAATGTTATTGAAAGTAAAAACACCACAATTAAATGATTAAAAAGGCGATGAATTTCTAAGAATCTGACCCAGTTTCTCAGTGGACCTAATCCATGACCGTGTCTGTCCCACCGACACCGTTATTTAACACGTAAACAGACACATTTGTACACAAATTTCTTAACTAGTTTGGTCCTTAAAACGGACCAAAAAAGTAATTATTGTGGGAAATACTTACGCGGGTGTCGATAACAACAGCCTCTGCATTTGTCTCATTGTTTTATTGGTTTCTGTGGTGGTTTCTGCCATAGTGTACAGTAACCTTCTCATTGTTTCAATCATACCTTCAACTTGGTTCTGGTGTTTGGTTTTGGAATAGAACATTCAACAGTCATTTCCACAGAACCCCCCGATACCGCTGTAGCCCTGTTTAAAGAAGTCATTCCTTCTGCTTTCAGTTCAGTGTCTCAAGATATCAGAGGAAGTGAAAACTTCAGTCCGTCGCAGATGGATCATCTTGTCGATACTGCAACAGACTCTTTGAGAGTGGTGCTGGACGCTATTGCTCCTCTGGAAAGGAGAATGTTAACAAGAAGGAAGTCTGCTCCGTGGTATAACCCTCACAACCGCAACTTAAAGCAAACCGTTCAAGCGAGGCGTTCCGTCACGTTAGAAGAAGGTTTCTTTTTAGGTTAGTTAGATTGTCCAGACAGCTTTAAAGAATATAAGAAGGCTCTCCGTAACGCAAGAGCAGCTTTATTAATCATTAATAATAGAAATAAATAACAACAACCCCAGATTTCTCTTCAGCACTGTAGCCAGACTGACAGAAAGTTACAGCTCTGCGTGTTCCTTTTGGACCTCAGTAGTAACGACTTCATGAACTTCTTTAATGATACGATTCTGACTATCAGAGAGACACTTGCTGGTCTTCTGCCTTCAACCAGTGACGACCCGCCCTTGGGAGTAGGAACCTTGGATGCAGCTGTGGTTCCTGATGCATACTTGGATGGCTTCTCTCCCATCAACCTTGCTCAACTGACTTCTACAATTTAGTGTAAACCCTCTACCGGATCCAATCGGATCCAATAGACAGGATCCAAGAGACAGGATCCGATTCTGACAAGTCTGCTTTAAGTTTTCCTTTAATTAGCACGTCTTTACTGGATATCATGAATCTCATTTTTTGACAAATGAATCCTCGACGACCACCGATGGTGGTCACGGAGTCCAACAAGGTTCTGTGCTTGGACCGTTTTTATTCACCCTCTATATGCTTCCTTCTGGGGATGTTATCAGAAAACACCCCATAAACTTCCATTGTTATGCAGACGATACTCAACTGTGTTCGTCAATCAAGCCCGAATGAGACCGACCAGCTTGTTAGACTTCAAGAGTGTCTTGGGGACATCAAAACTTGGATAACCTGTAACTTCCTGATGCTAAACTCAGGACAGAGATTATCTTTCTCTGGGTGGAATTGTTCTGGTATCCAGCAGCACCGTTAAGAATCTTGGAGTTCTCTTCGACCAGGATGTGTCCTTTAACTCTCAGCTAAAGAAGACTTCAAGGACGGTCTTTTTTCATCTACATAATATATAAAAAATCAGTCTCTCAAATGATGCAGAAAAATTAGTTTGTGCGTTTGTCACTTCCAGACTGGACTACTGTAATTCTTTGTTATCAGGCTGCTTTTATAAGTCTCTTAAGCCTCTCCAGTTGATTCAGAATGCTGCAGCACGTGTATTAACAAGAACCAGGAAAAGGGATCATATCACTCCTGTATAAGCTTCTCTGCACTGGCTCCCTGTTAAATCAAGAATAGAATTTAAGGTTCTTCTTCTCACCCACTGTCTTATGTTAAGCAGCTTATAATACCTTATTGCTATATTGCTATTGCTGCGCTCCATAGATGCTGGGTTGCTTGTTGTTGCTAGAGTCTAAAAAAGTGGGATGGGAGCCAGAGCCTTCCGTTATCAAGCTCCTCTTTTGTGGAACCCGCTTCCACTTTCAGTCCGGGGGGCAGACTCAGGCAGCTCTTTTAAGATAAAGCTTAAGACTTTGCTCTTTGAAAACGCTTATAGTTAGGGCTGGCTCAGGTCAGCCTGGACCAGCCCTAAGCTATGCTGCTGTAGGCTTAGACTCCCGGGGGGTTTCTAATGACACAACAAGCTCCTCTCTCTCTCTTTCCATAATAATTCACATCTCATTAATGCACTATTAATCACTAATTCAGCTTCTTCTCCGGAGTTTTTGTGCTTTCTCGCCTTGCAGGTTTCCGTGGATCGTGGTCCCGTCTGGGTCCTGCCTCCTGCCTGGCCCTGCTGACACCTACTGCTTCTAACACCATTATTATTCCCATTACTATTACTGTCAACATTAATGCGCATTATGGACTTTGTTTCTTCCACGTAGTGTTTGTGCTTTCTCGCATCGTAGATTTCCATGGATCGTGGTCCCGTACGGACCCTGTTCCCGCCTCCTGCCTCCTGCCTCCTGCCGTGGCCCTGCTGACAACTGCTGCTTTTATATGTATTATATTATATATACATATATATTATAACTATTATTAGAAATATCGATCACATTACTGTTGCTGTCATCGTGGACCAACATTGCTGCTTCTTTGTTGGCGTCTTTGTGCTTTCCCTCCCCACAGGTTTCTGTGGACGGTGGTTGTGTGTGATGGTGTTCTGTGTGATGGGGTTGTCCCTGCAGTGGTCCTGCCGTACTACCTGCAATATTTAAATAATTGATGTCATTGGAATTGAATGTATTGTACATATCATATAAGCCCAGATGGCTTGTAAGGCACAAAAAGTATCAGCAACAAGAGATATGAAAACATAAACCGTGATAATAGAAAAAATACTTCATTGCAGCAGTATATTTTTTAGAAGATACATGTTACATTGAATTTCCTCTCAGACGTGTTTTGAAATGCATAAGTTTGATATACATACATTCTAATTCACTAACATAAAATCAGGTTAGAAGGTGCAGACTAACAACACAACCACAGCAGGAGCCCTTCTTCAGGCTCTGTTTTGGCAATATCCCATAATTTCCACTTAAGTATCAGGTATTCGCACAAGACTCTAGATGACACCTTAAACATCCCCCCCAAAAAAGCTTTAAAATTGATTATCATAGTTAAATGTTACCCTACTGAATATAATCCAGTCTAAATTTGAGAAGCGTGTGCTCAGTTCTCTTTAAAATGCTTAAAGCATTAATTAAAATAACCCCATACGCAGAAAATGTCAGCTCTAATTATTATAGAATAGAATATTATTAGATTATTAATAATATTGCATTATAGCACAAGGTTAAACTATTTGTATTTTGCAATACATCATTATTGTATACATCTGCTGCTAGCATGCCTGTATTCTTCTGCGAAAGGTTTATGGCTTGATGATCTGTCACCTGGTGGGTTCGTGTTTGTCAGTAACTGAGAGCTAATTAGTCTTTGCAAACCACTGAGAACTTCTTATAGATTGATTGATAACGATGCTGCAGTTTTTCCTGGAAGGAGTCTGCAGCAGAAACTGAAGTTTGGGTTGTTTTATCTAACATTTAACAGGCTGCACACAATGCACACCCTTCACCTGTTGATGATCAGTAAGAACGTTCTTGCTTTATTAATCCCTCTTGTGAAAAGTCAAGAGAGCTTGAGGTGTGGCAACTTTGCAACTTTGCTTATGAGCACTTGAAAGTGTGGTGTAAAATATTCAGATTAATTGGCGTCTCTATGTCTTATGGTGGGTTTCAGCAAGCAAGATGATGATACGTTAAAACATTTATTTCATTGTCTCATTTTCAAATCGTGACAGCTTTCACGGTCATCTTCAGCTGTCTCCCGTGTGACTGTAAGGACCGTTGCACGTCCCCTCCGACAGGTGGCGCTGCGGAGACACGATGCACGATTCTCAAATCAAACATACAAACAATCAAAGTGTCCCGGGTAAAGAGACTCTGAGGTAATCCTGCAGAACACTATAGAGAAGCTGGATAAATATTCCCGCTTTCCATTAGCAAAATATATTGAAAAGTCAAAAGCGGGGAAATTAATAGAATTAGTTTCAATTTGTTTGTTACTTTCATGTCTTATTAATTTTTTTCTCCCCCCGGCATGCTGTGCTTCTGTCATTACCTGTATGCAACTTATTTCATCCTTTGATGACACCGTGACTTAACGTCAACAAGCGACTCGCAGGAAGGGCGCGTGGCGGCGCGGGTGACGCCGCTGCAGCAGCGGACGCGTCTGACCTCCCACCCGGAGGAGTGGCGTTCACAAAAAGGACGGTCCGGCGGACAGAGGCGGCCGCACGCGGAGCAGCAGTGGCCCCCGAGCTGTTGGAAGCCGCCGACTCGTCCACCCTCAACGCGCACCCGGAGGCCGGGGACGAGCAGAGCAAGAGACAAACGGCGGGTACACGCGGCGCGCACCGCCAGGGGTTCCACGACCGCGTTTTCTCCGGGCCTCGCGCGAAGTGCGTCACCGCGGCGGTATTCCGGGTCCTTTCCGTGCCGCATGTCACCGGTTCATCACGACGTGGGGCCACTTTGCCCGTGCGCGTGGCTCCACATCTGTATTGAAACTATTTGGCATCGATCAAAAAGTCGGGCTCGCGCGTGTGTTTTTGAAGTCAATCTGGGACCTTACAGCAGACCCGTATTAAGTCCTCCAGTGATTGACTCTCCATTTGTTCTTTTTTTCTCAGGTCGAGCATCAGCAGCCTCTCAACTCATTCACTGAGGAGGTTTATCTCACCAACCAGAAGAGATGAGCAGCGGCAAGAAGTAAGTGACCACCTCAAGCTTTATACGTGTGCAGAGCTACTTGACCTTTTTAAATGAATTGATTTAGGCACTCTTGTGTGTAGGTGAGCATGCAAACGGCTACAAGTGCCCAATAAAAGGAGTAACGATTGCTTGTAGATGCACTTCACGAACAAGTAGTTCGGCAATGAAGCTGATGTGTTGCAACATGGTGACATTCACGCTTTAAAACTCACCTTTCGTACCATTTAAAGTGAGCATGTAATGTGCTTGTTGCTTAAGGACCCCCCCCCCCCCCCCCGTCTGTATATTCAAACTACACAGGGTTGTACATTAACAAAGTCCTTAAGGATCATTTGAAAGCTGACTGCGTTAAAGTGTAAGCGGGGTCGTAGCCCTGCGTGGACCACGGCGGCCTCAAACCATCACTTCTTGCTTCCCTAAGGAAGCGCAACACACAGCTTGATCATCGAACCACCCTTAATGATCTTCAACTCGTCTTTGAAAGAGGACAAAAGATTCAAAGATTTTTTTTTATTGTCATTTACACAATGTGTGTTGGAATTCTTGTGCTTGCCTTTCCGGAAAGCCGACCAATTTTAAAATAAAAGTAAAAATTAGAATTCAAAAGTCGTCAGCCAAACTCTCCGCCACCTGGAAGAGTTAAATTCAACCCATAATGTCAATCTTTTAAGGGTCAGTTGCTCAAGTAAAGTGCTGAAAATGGCTCCAAAGAGGTGTGAACAGCCGATTAAACAATTCAGGAAAACAATGCTAATGGCATTAATTGAGTGACTTGTCATGATGATATTGGCGGAACAATACCAGCACGTTAAGCCTCAGCTGATCCCGGCTCTTTTCCCCCCCCCCCCCCAAGATGTGACCCTTAATCACTTTAAGTGGCCGGTGGGAACTTTTGGTTTTGGTCTGTGAGACAATCACCAAGAAACAAGGCTCTAAATTTCTGAAAAGCGCTGTCAGCCCCAAAAAGCCCAGGTGGCTGTCGCTTAACAAAAACCAAACGCACCCTTTCACTGTGCGGAGAAAGTTCCCGGGGAAATCCGATACCCGACGCCATTCTGCCGTCACTGTGCGAGGGGCTCTTTGCCTTTGCAAACTTGATTGGAGTACTTGATACCGGATATGTGACCCGGACACATGTGTTCCCATCCCATGCGTCGACACAGTAGATGTTGTATAGCCTAATAACACAGCGGGCGGGGGGGGGGCCTCCAGGCGGTTGGATGTTTCCAACGCTTCGGGCAGACTGGACAACACGCTCACCTCTCCGAAACCGTCGCTCCTCACAAGGACGCCAGACTGATACGCTATCAGAGGAGTGAAGGGGAGCGCAGATAGCGGCCTACACACAATACATGCAAGCAACAGTGCAAAGGAACAGCTTGTCAACGTTTGATTGCTTTCACATCTTGTCATGAGGTTGTTGGAAGATTATCAACATTTACATAATTAAATGTATTGATTTAAAGGATTAAATCCATCCTTGAAACACGTTTACACCCTTTCCATCAAAGGTGTTGGTGGTTTGCGCGCCGTTTTGTCTGCTTTCCTTTTGTTACAGTTTAACAAGAAGCTGCTTTGTGCTCGTGAAAGGATTATAAATCAAAGAGGTTGTTTCAAGGATGTAAAACCACAGTAGGCAGAAGAGGGACCCAAAAATAGGTGTTTCACTATCAGAACAAATGCCAAGTCGACATTCAATCTTCTGTATAATATTCTAAAAAAGATATTGTGTAATCAATTTTGTTGTCAGTGTGACAAAAATACACTTTGATTATAGAGAAGTTGTACATTAAAGTCACCTCAGAAAGCAGAAACTCTTCCAACTAATTTGCCGACTCTTTATTCCGCGCTCCTGAAGTGGCTCTTCAAGCCTCCCAGCGGGTAAAAGAAGAGTCCACATAAAGATGCATAAAGATCCTCGTGCAGCGAAACCAAACTCTGCAGGTAGAAGTCAGATGATGAGTCAGTGCTTTTACATTTTCTGCTGTGCAGTGGTTTTATTGAGGCGTGAAAATATTTCTGGGAAATGTAGGAAATCAAGTTCTCAAGAAAAATAAATGAATGGCAAAGCTTACAATTTTCTCAACTTTACGAGTTATTTCCACGCAACAGTCGTGTAATAAACAAAGCATGAAGCGTTTTATTTTCTTGCCGAATCAGTTTACCTAGAAATGCTTTCCCCGCTTCCTTCTGTGTAAATATAGTGAGACCCGTGCAGACTGGTGAGGCAGCTCGGCCTGTTATGTCCGTAATTGTTCCATAGGTGGCATTGGAGGAGGTATGAAGGCTGGAAGCAGCAGGAGAGCTGGAGAAGTACAGAGATGAGAAGACCTCTGCTTGAAAACTGAGTCATGGTGCTGTTTAAAAAAGAGGAGTTACACTTCAAAGTTAAAGCTCCACGAGATGCTTTTCATCAGTGAAAATTCAAGTTTCAGTAGGACCAAATAGCTCCTTTAAAATCTAAGGGATGTGAACATAATTTCCACAATTTCCCCTAATTTTAACTTCATTATATATACATATATATATATATATATATATACATACATACTTGAACAAATATTCAAGTTCAGTTAGTGAGAACAGCTCCTTTTCCACCTCACAGGTGTGTACTGGACACTTGTTTGTCCACACACAGAGCCGTCACTGGGTCAGAACCACCAACAAGTGTTTCAAAACAAAACAAACTGAATGCGCAGAACTACCCGTAAATTCATGCATTCATTTTTCTCAGAGCTGAAGTAACCCCCCCCCCCCCCCCCCCCCCCCTCTCTCAACTCTTTGCGGCGGCGCGGCGGCTTGGAGAGCGGCGGATGCTCTGATGCGCCGGCCTTGCTGCGGCCTCCCGCCAGTGTTGTCTTTAAAGTAAAGCCGGCGTAATCCTGTAAGGGGGATGAGACAGACATGTGATGCCCCACTTGGGTCTTAGGAGGAGAGGGGGGGGGGGCTGGTAGGCATTACCGGCCAGATGGAGAGGCTTTGTGGGGTGTGTGGGCGTGGGACTGATTAGCCACACTTACCGATACCTTTTTAGGACCCTCTCCCCACCCCCATGGCCCGGTATTGAATTAGCATCCCCTTGAATCGGTTCCCGACAGACGAGGTGTGTCCACAGACGCACTCGGACCTCGGCGGGTTCCAGTCTCAGCCGGTCCGGGTCGTCTTTTGGATGGTATTTTTAAGCATGAGCAGACACAGTCACTCAATTAGCAGCGACTTCCTGCCCTCACCCCCCTCCGGCAGATTAAATCCGCTCCACCGTACCTATACGCTGCGCGCTTTGCTGGACGGCGGTTTTGCTGCGCTGGGACGCGGATCTTGAGGCGCCGTGTCCCCCGATGAGCCTTTAATGGGCGGCGATGAGCGCCACCAGCAGCACCAGACTGAGCCCCAGTCCCAACTCGCTGCAGGTGAACGAGCCAAAGCGCTATGGCTCCACGTTGTCCCTGGAGGAGAAGTGTGAGCAGTCTCTCTTCCTCTTCTATTACTACAGGATGGAGGACGAGGCGGTGCTGGACCGGGGCGCGTCCTTACTCAAGCACCTCTGCGACGAGGAGGAGGTCGAGGGTGAGTTCACCTGTTCCTGCAACACTCGATTTCTCTGCATGTGATGAAAAAACATGGTCTTGTCTTTCCTCCGTGTGATGTGGACCGCAAAGCTGTAGAGACACGGTGTCTTTGTGGAAGCTTTTTGCAAAGCAGTAGAAACGCTCCTAAAGTTCCTCAGACAACACAGAGTCGCCATTTGACACTTTTTCTGAACTGAAGTTCCTCTGAATGGATTTGTCCAAAGCCGAGAGAAACAGGAAGGACCTCCTTCAGCCTCGAGGCTGTAGAACCCAAGATGATTTAGAACACAAGATGATTTAGAACACGAGATGATGTAGAACACGAAAACGAGACCGATGTAGAACACAAGAGAGATGTAGAACACGAGATGATGTAGAACAGAATAGAGATGTAGAACACAAACGCGAGAGATGTAGAACACGAGATGATTTAGAACACAAGATGATGTAGAACACAAGAGAGATGTAGAACACGAGATGATGTAGAACACGAGATGATGTAGAACAGAATAGAGATGTAGAACACAAACGCGAGAGATGTAGAACACGAGATGATTTAGAACACAAGATGATGTAGAACACAAGAGACATGTAGAACACGAGATGATGTAGAACACGAGATGATGTAGAACAGAATAGAGATGTAGAACACAAACGCGAGAGATGTAGAACACAAGATGATTTAGAACACAAGATGATGTAGAACACAAGAGAGATGTAGAACACGAGATGATTTAGAACACGAAAACGAGAGCGATGTAGAACACAAGAGAGATGTAGAACACGAGATGATGTAGAACACGAGATGATGTAGAACAGAATAGAGATGTAGAACACAAACGCGAGAGATGTAGAACACAAGATGATTTAGAACACAAGATGATGTAGAACACAAGAGAGATGTAGAACACGAGATGATGTAGAACACGAAAACGAGAGCGATGTAGAACACAAGAGAGATGTAGAACACGAGAGATATGTAGAACACGAGATGATGTAGAACACAAGAGAGATGTAGAACACAAACGCGAGAGATGTAGAACACAAGATGATTTAGAACACAAGATGATGTAGAACACGAGAGTGATGTAGAACAAAAGAGAGATGTAGAACATGAGAGAGATGTAGAACACAAGAGAGATGCAGAACACGAGAGAGATGTAGAACATGAGAGAGATGTAGAACATGAGAGAGATGTAGAACACGAGAGAGATGCAGAACACGAGAGAGATGTAGAACACGAGAGAGATGTAGAACACGACAGAGATGTAGAACACGAGAGAGATGTAGAACATGAGAGAGATGTAGAACACAAGATGATGTAGAACACAAGAGAGATGTAAAACACAAGATGATGTAGAACACAAGAGAGATGCAGAACACGAGAGAGATGTAAAACACAAGATGATGTAGAACAGAAGAGAGATGTAGAACACGAAAGCGATGTAGAACACAAGAGAGATGCAGAACACGAGAGATATGTAGAACACGAGATGATGTAGAACACAAGAGAGATGTAGAACACAAACGCGAGAGATGTAGAACACAAGATGATTTAGAACATAAGATGATGTAGAACACAAGAGAGATGTAGAACACGAGAGTGATGTAGAACAAAAGAGAGATGTAGAACACGAGAGAGATGTAGAACATGAGAGAGATGTAGAACATGAGAGAGATGTAGAACACGAGAGAGATGCAGAACACAAGAGATGTAGAACACGAGATGATTTAGAACACAAGATGATGTAGAACACAAGAGAGATGTAGAACACGAGATGATGTAGAACACGAGATGATGTAGAACAGAATAGAGATGTAGAACACAAACGCGAGAGATGTAGAAAACAAGATGATTTAGAACACAAGATGATGTAGAACACAAGAGAGATGTAGAACACGAGATGATGTAGAACACGAAAACGAGAGCGATGTAGAACACAAGAGAGATGTAGAACACGAGAGATATGTAGAACACGAGATGATGTAGAACACAAGAGAGATGTAGAACACAAACGCGAGAGATGTAGAACACAAGATGATTTAGAACACAAGATGATGTAGAACACGAGAGTGATGTAGAACAAAAGAGAGATGTAGAACATGAGAGAGATGTAGAACACAAGAGAGATGCAGAACACGAGAGAGATGTAGAACATGAGAGAGATGTAGAACATGAGAGAGATGTAGAACACGAGAGAGATGCAGAACACGAGAGATGTAGAACACGAGAGAGATGTAGAACACGAGAGAGATGTAGAACACGACAGAGATGTAGAACATGAGAGAGATGTAGAACACGAGAGAGATGTAGAACATGAGAGAGATGTAGAACACAAGATGATGTAGAACACAAGAGAGATGTAAAACACAAGATGATGTAGAACACAAGAGAGATGCAGAACACGAGAGAGATGTAAAACACAAGATGATGTAGAACAGAAGAGAGATGTAGAACACGAAAGCGATGTAGAACACAAGAGAGATGCAGAACACGAGAGATATGTAGAACACGAGATGATGTAGAACACAAGAGAGATGTAGAACACAAACGCGAGAGATGTAGAACACAAGATGATTTAGAACATAAGATGATGTAGAACACAAGAGAGATGTAGAACACGAGAGTGATGTAGAACAAAAGAGAGATGTAGAACACGAGAGAGATGTAGAACATGAGAGAGATGTAGAACATGAGAGAGATGTAGAACACGAGAGAGATGCAGAACACAAGAGATGTAGAACACGAGAGAGATGTAGAACACGAGAGAGATGCAGAACACGAGAGAGATGTAAAACAGAAGATGATGTAGAACAGAAGAGAGATGTAGAACACGAAAGCGATGTAGAACACAAGAGAGATGTAAAACAGAAGATGATGTAGAACAGAAGAGAGATGTAGAACACGAAAGCGATGTAGAACACAAGAGAGATGAAAAACAGAAGATGACACGTATGTATCACCCTGTGTTTACCTCACTGATCCCCAAAAGACCTACAGGACACACAGAGTCAAAGTTATATTTGTATTTTATGGGAATGTTTATAAATAACAATGAATCAAATAAGACATTTTAATTAGACATCATAGTGAAATGCAGAATTCTATTTAACAAATTTAAATAAATGTAGTTTTCTGGGGATATTTTTCCAAATGGAGTTTTCTCCTTTTACAAATAACGCAATCAAAGGGATGTTTAGTGATCTTTTTGTTGTTGTTGTTGTTTCTTTAGAATTAACATTTTTCTCGTCCCAGTGTAGAGATTTCCCACCTTCCCACAACGTTTATTTGTTGTATTTCTAAAAAAATATTTATTTCACGCTGCCTTTCTCTCGTACTACCAGCTAATTGGGGATTGATTCAGTGATCCTTTCTTAGTTCTCTCACAACTCAAACTGTCCTCGATGCCTCTTGTTGCCGAGGAGCGCGGTCAGATTTACGCGCTGACGACCTCAACCTGCACCCGACATCACGGGTTCCAACTGATTAAAGCGCCTGGGATGGAGCCAGTCCTGCCATCCAGGATCCTCATGATTTGTTTTGGTTCCTTGGCGGAAGTGCTCAAGAAGGTTCCATAGCGTGCCCTTTGTTGAGAACATAATGTACCCTCAGACCCTCATTCATCCTCTTTAAATCACTTTAAATCTGTACTTCGCACCTATTGTACATGCTGCTTTTTAACGGATGACAATGGCTTTAAAGAGAGCTTGTCAACACAGCAGCACAGGGTGATAACTCTTATGCAGGGCCGACTCTTTGTAGCAAATGGGCCAAAACGTGATCCTTAGTGGTAGTTGAGATTTTAAAAAAAGTCAACGTTGGATGTTTTCACTGCGGTGTGACTCGCGCCGCAGGTCAATATTTTGTCCCCTCCAGCTTCCTGCGGGCGAGCGGCGTCCCTGCCGCGTCCCGTCCTCGTCTCCTCGGCCTTCTTTCCCGCTGCTCGCTCAGAGCTCAGCTGATGAGAGAAGAGACGAGGGAGCGTCTTACGTCGTGCCAGATAAAGGTCCGGAAGAGGTGGCCTTGATTATCTTCGTCTGACGCTGATAAGTGCGTTTTATCACTTGAGCCAAATATCTGGTTCCTGAAGTCTGCGTCACAGACCCGATGGGCCTGTAAACACCGGCATCTTGTGCGACACCTCAGGGGAGATGTTTGTATTCCCGTGACGTAATCCAAAGTGTTACGGTCTAGATAAGAGGACGGTGGACACGTCTACCCCCACTAATCCCATTAGTGCATACATATTTTTTAAAGGCTGCTTTGCATTACCGCGGCTGTCAGCGCTGCGTGGCGTGTTGCCATCCTCCCCACTGGTCTGGACCGGCCCCAGCGCCGCGGTTACTGGGGGAACTGGCGGTGGCGTTGCCTCTCCTCAAAAATCCAGCGAGCTGAACAAACCTCCCTTCCACACACACAAGGATTTCATTTCACTTCATTCAGCGTGTGCTCACAGGCGGCTCCAAAAGACTTTCTTCTTCCAGGCCGAAAAGAAAAAAGAGAGGAGAGGAAGTCGTTACCCAAGCGGCTCTGGCAGAGTGCAAATCTCCCTTTCCAGCCGCTTGACTCGACTACTTTTTATTCCCGTTTCGCCTCCTTTCCCGTTGCCGTCCGGCCTGTGCGAACGTCTTCACGCTGGGGGTTTTGTTGCTCATCGATCAGGCCCGATGGCACCGGGTCTCTGTTCTCTTCCATCTGCTGCCGGGTCCTGCTGTAATGTCCACTGTCTGCACGTGGGACCGCGTCTTTGGTTCCACTCTGAGGTCCCTTAATGAGCTCCAGTGTAAAACTGAACAGAATCATGCCGGGCTTTTGTGTCGAGCTATTTCAGCTCTGCAGTTCACAAAGTGACTGCTTTAACCGTCCACTGGCACATATCGTTTGGTTATATTAAAACTAGCTTCAGACCTCCAGTCCTAACATGAAATTGTCTAAATATCTTGCTCCGGGCCTTTTCTCTACTTAAACCCCACCTACAAGATGCCGTCACAGAGCCATTCCTCTCTTGAAGTCCCAACAACCTCTGTCGGAGGCCCGTGTTTTGTCTTGGGACTATTGATCTGGTGTTTTCGGTGTTATCCTCGTAAACACTGGGCCATCCTCGTCCCCGTTGAGCCGGAGGTCCGCTGTGGGTAGTAGCTCTGCTGCGGGCGATGCGGGCCTTGAGGTTACCAAAATAGACCAGTGCACTGAAAATGGCCGAATACTTCATAGTTTTTATGTATTTCTCTCCATAGAAAGCTTTTATTTTGGCAGGACCATCCCTTTGACATTGAAGGTACATTCCCCGCTCTGATCGATGCTTAATCTATTTTTATAATCTTGCATGCTCATGAAATAATCTAGTAGCTCCGATAACTGAGTAAATACTGATATGCAAGATTAACTCTGTCTTTAAGTTATTTCAAGTGTAAATTTATTCAAAAAAACAATGTGCGGTACTTGCGTTTTTCTCTGTGGTTTTGAGAACGTTTAATCAACAACAAATTTACAAACTGCAAGCCGCTGTCCGATTTCCAGTATTGAACAAAAGGCTAATATATGCTGAGTGCATTGGTTTAGTGTCCCATCACATTTTCAGGTGAGACGGTTAAAGCGTTTTAGACCTCCCTCGACTGCGACGCTCGCTGTACTTTGGTGTCGGGGAATTTAGATGAACCCCTAAAAAGAGAACAAAACGAGGCCTTGTGCTCCGGGCGAATAATGAGCGCTGTTCGTGCCTGAAGAGGGCTCATTGTTTGCGTCGTCGAGGGCTTCCACCACTTCCTGCTTGGGTCATGTGCTGTGCTCGGCTCAGCGCTGCCCGTCTGACACGGATCTCGTTAGGCCTTTTGTTTCAAGAGGACTTCTGGTGTTTAGCCCGAAAGGTTACTTCCATCAACACAACGGCGTTTCTGGAACTGCTCGTGGAACTTTGGTGTACTTGTGTAGAGCCAGAGCCTCCGTTTAGTGCCTCAGCGATGGTTCCTGATGCCTCACACCCGCTGCGGGTCGCCGATTCCAGTATCAAAAGTTCTCCCGCCTGAAAACCTTTTATCGCTTCATTCGTCTCTCCAATAATGCTGCACTCGAACAACAAGAAAACAGCAATTATTTGCACATTTTGAAATTCATTAATCTCGATAAATGGCAATTAATGAATGTTGTTGTTACAATGTTGTTTTAAATGGTTGTTTTTCTTTTGCAAGACTAAATCTTACAAGTAATGAGTAATCACTTTAGAAAATGTGTATTTTAGACACTGTTGTTTAATCGTTAAATACAAAACTACACAAATTTGATCATCTTGGCGGCGGAATTCCTACCAACTCTTCTAGCTACCTTAGCCTAGCAGCTAGCTTAGCATAGCAGTGCTTTGAGCGGTCTGTTTGACACGAGGAGTAATTCCTCTGCACAGTTCTGCTGTTTGACTTCCAATGCAAAATTCTCTCTCATCTTTTGCCACGTCTTTCTCCGATGTAACCGACTGCGGCTGGCGGCCATTTTGTTTCTGCAGTCAACTTAACAAAGGCGCGTTGATTACGTCAAAATATTTTATACGTTAATCTCGACCACATTAATCGCATAGATTAACGATTATGTTGACAGCCTACAAAAAAACAACATATATCGGAATATCTCAATCAAAACTTTTTTTTTCAAATCATTTTGCATCGTATTGTGTTTGAATTTTTTTGTCCATCCCTTTTATATAACTGAGGTCAGGGTAAACGATGGAAATATATATATTATCATTGGGTGACCATATTTTAAAAGCAAAGCGGCGCACGGAGGTGGACCACGAGTTTATGCACGCTCACATTTTCATTAAGGTAAGGGACAATTATTTCAGGTCTCTGTGCATCGCCCAAGTTATTATACAGCAAAACATTAGAGTTTATTTAATAACTGTACAATACTGCTAGCAAACATCAAAAGACTGCATTAGTGTAATATAACTCATTTAAAAATAAAGGAGGCGTTTGGACTGCATTGTGGTATCTTCTCTGTCCTCCAACACGATGTATCACGGGCCGGCGTGGATTCAGGTTCCACACCTTCACCAGTAAGTCGTCCGCTGAGTGAAGAACAAATGACCGGCCGTTTTGAAAGTAAGATGTGCGGCGAGTTGTCATGAAATCCACGTCCACTGGAACGACTGGACGCCACGTCTGGTCTGCTTGGCCCCCCGTTTACTCCAAACCTCCAAAGTTCACGTTGAACTAAGCGTCCTGTTGATATTGTGCCACCGATCATGCAGAGATTGTTTCACGGAGTTCATCCGTTCCTCTCTCTTTTAAACTCCTTGCAGGCCACCACACCGTCTACATCGGCGTGCACGTGCCCAAGAGCTATCGGCGGCGGCGGCGCCACCGCCGGAAAGCCGGCCAGAAGGACAGGAAGGAGCGGCTGACGGAGAACGCCTCTGACAAGTCGGACACCGAAAACAACGACGAGGCCAGCAACAGCATCCTCAAACCCCTCGGTAGGTGGTGATGGAGCCCGCGTCAGGTCACGTCAGGGCTCCTGTCCGTCACGGCTGAAGGCTGCCCTCTTTTCCAGAGGGAAAAAAAAAAAAAAAAAGCCCCGTGAGCCCCAAAAGAAGTTGCTGAGTCCACGGAAATTGACGCACGCGTCTCGCTGAGTGACGAGCGCGTTTGGACGGAGCGGAGTTTTTGTTCCAAGTAATGGCTGCTCGGGTGCGATTGTGCTTGTGCTGATTCGGGTCCCTTGCGTGCAGCCGGCGAGTGCCTTGCCGTCCTTTTTGGCCTTTGTCCTTGCTGGTAGACATAAGTGTGTCCCTCTCTCTGTGTGTGTGCGTGCCGCATGCGTCGGCGTCGGTACGTGAGAAGTTCTCGGTTGACTGAAGCTTCCAGTGTCCCGTTGAAAAGGGGTGGAAAGTGCGATCGGGCCTCGGGCGCCGCTGCGGCCCTCCGCGGATGCTCGGGACAAAGAGCTGCGGCCGGTTGGTGGGAGACGAGGGGAGGGGGGGGAGGTTGCATCGGGTTACTGACTCTTAACGGAGGTTTCCGCGCCATAACTGCGGCAGCTATGGTTAAAGAAGAAGCATTTTGCTGCATGGTGACTTTTATTTCTTGGAAGTCTCCAAAGTCGATTCAAATTAGACAAACAGGAACTTGTTGACACGAAGGGTCACGAGCAAAAGGTGGATTTTTATAATGTGCACACATCGCTTGACGCGAGGGGATTGTCCTCTGGGACATAAATCCAATCAGGGAATATATATTACAGCCGGCCCATCCTGCTGCATTCAGCGCTGTGCTTCACACGGCCACAGTGACGTAGACGAGTTTCTTGACTCAATATTGTTATTATTATTCTATTATATTTCAGCCTTTAGTGGATCCTTGTGTCTCCTCTTTAACATCTAACCTTCGATAACCCCTGAAACAGATTATCTGGCTACCGAGCATCTAGACGGATGTGTGAGGGAGGCAGTTGTAACCATCCGTGGGGCCATGAAGGTAAAAACTCTTCAGCCTCGCCGCTTCATTTACTCACACTCGAGTCGATCCGCACAAGTTTTTATTTTGAACTGCCGACTGTACTCACAGATGAGGTGGCTGGTAGCCGCCAATGTTGTGTTTGGAAGTCGTGTTTCCGGCTGGTGGCTGCGGATTAAGTCCGACGTCGGATCTTGAAGAGATTTTCCCACCTGCTCAACATGTACTTTATTGATCCCCGAGGGGGAAATTCAAGATCCTCTTCATTCATCCTTGTCTCTTCATTCAGTGCATTAGTATAAGTATACTACTTATACTAATGCACCTCCGGTAGTATAAGTAAAAACTAATGAATAATAGCGTCATTGTTTCATTGAACGCCATTAAACATTAGTTTGAGAAACCAGACGAGTTGCACTAGAAGAAAAATACATTCCAAAGCAGCCGAATATCCATATTTAATTCTCCATAGTCAAATAATAAAAACAGAGACTCAAGTGATGGAGAAATATAAGTGTGTGTGAGAGCGCACTGAGGACGCGTGACACCATGCACACCGCCGTTTGTCTGCAGTGTCACAGTGACATTCACCGTCAATGGAGGATCAGCTGCAGGGATCCTCCGTTCACGGAGACTGCCACTATGTTGGCAGGAGGCCGGCGAGCGATGACGTTTTGTGTTAACGGTCAACACTTTGGCGCTCGTCGTCAAAGTCGTCACGGAATTAACGAAGCCGCAGCACTCAAACGAAGTCAAAGTGGGTTTGAGCGGGTTTTTCCCGCTTTTTCCGCATCCCTGCAAAAGATAAGTAGAATCCAAGGATGAAGACTTTGTTTGTTTGGGTAAATGCAAAAAGGTTGCGGTAGAAGTGTGTGAACTGCGTGAATAGTTGTGACACTGTGGCAGGTTGCAGTGGTTGAATAGCGACGTCATCGTTCGGCCGCTCGCGAGAACCAACGATCATGACCGAGAAACGTAAATGGCTCATGCGATTAAATAGAACTCATTTATATGGCAGCCTTGTTAATAATAAGTCATGCGAAGTAATTCATGGATAACACTTTGAACCTGGTTTTATGTCGTGACATGGAGGCATCTGAGACGCTTCTCTGTAGTCCATCTCTGGAGGAATTGTAGTTTCACATCACTAACAAGAAAGTGGAGTCCATCAGAACTACGTCGCTCAGTGAAGGTGGAGTTGGATCCCCTAAACTCCACATGAATTCTCCTAACCATCTTTCCTCGACGTTTTCTGCAAATGTCAAGCAGTAGTGGTCAGAATAGACGTTAGGAGGTCATTTTTGGACAATTTGAATCCAGCCTAGCATTTCTACACACGTTCTTCAGTGTCACGGGAAGTCTTCAACGTTCTGGATGGAGCTTATTGTCATGACGATGAGTCTCGAACCCCCCGAGCAACGAGCATCTACGGTGTTCCTCTGCCCCTGTAGACTTATGTACTTGTGTAAATCATGGTTATACACCATTACACAATAGCTGAAAGGAGATGCAACACTTATTTCAATCTTCACCGTAATCGTACCGGCCGCAGCAGCAAAACTGCTTTTTCTAAATGAACTTCTGCCTCCACAGGTCAGTGAGCCGACCTGCACACCGAGCGTCACTCCGCGGCACCCGAACACTCGCACTCGCGTGCTCCCCTTTGCCTGTGGGCGAGCGGCGGGGAGCGGCATCGTCGCTGCGCGTACAGTCGCCTTGGGTTTGTCGGAGGGGACGGGGGGCGTTTGCGTGGGATGCATGTCAAGGGTGGGACCAAACCGGCCTTCAGTGGCGGTCGCACTGAGCTTTCCGCCGGGCAGCGGGCATTCTTCCTCCATCCCCAATCCCATGAGCCTCTGCTTCTGGGACAAAGTCCTCTTTGTGTGCCCCCCCCCCCCCCCCCCCGGGAGGGCTCTTGGCTGGAGCACGCAGAGCTTTGAAATTGCGTTTGAACGCTGGGATTTTCATCTCTCCCCCTCACTCCCGTTTGCTTTCACTGGGCACTGAGCGTCACCCCTGAACCCGGCTCACCCACCTTCCTCCCAGCGCCGTCTCCACGCCGCTCTGTGCTGCGCGGTACGGATGCTCTCCTGAACACACTCTAGTGGGTCAAAAAGAAGCCTCAGAGGTCACCCATTGAACTTGTTATTGTTATAGGGATCGGTAGATTATTTAAATGCTCATTTTATGCCCCATGGAAGCATAAAGAACGCTTGTGTGTGCAGAAAATGGACAGAAAGTAGCTGAATGCAGCTGTAAACAGCGTCAGGTGGCTTCTGCTCATCTTGTGCCAAAATGAAACGTGTGCTTCGATATCGGCTTTTCCTCCAGCGGGATGTCATTACGTTCATCTGACAGGAATCACAGCCAGTATCGTCACGTATATAAGAAACCGCCCCACCGCCCCTCTTCCAGCACGTGACTCTGTCCTCGCACCGCTTACTATTGTTTGCATGCACTTTGGGCCGCGCAGGTATTTAAAGCTTGTTTGAACTGTTTACTGTAATCAGCACAAATCACAGTGGATCAGGAGCGTCAGCTGAATGTGTGAAACGCACATGTAAATTATTCCACCCGAGGTGCCATTAAACAAGCTGCCGTGACTTAAGCTAGTTGCAGCCTGTGGAAATGTGTGTGTGTGTGTGTGTGCCAGCAGACAGCCAGTGCCCCCCCCACACACACACACAACCACTAATCTCCCAGCTGCTCGTCTGGCCCGTACCTGCTGCCATCGCTGTGGTGCCGTGGAAAAACACAATAAGGGGAAACTGCAAGCTTTCACCTCATTTACCGTCTGACCGCTTACTGCTGACCGAATGCACGAATGACTCAACGTTTCTCTAAATAAATGTCTGAAAGGAGAGACCGCCCCCCCCCCCCCCCGCCTCATGCAGATATGTGCACGAGTTCTTCGTTTGAGAGCAGCACCTTCCCTCAGGTGGGACGTCGCAGCCTGCTAATCATTTATTTTCCGTGTACAAGGACAAACTCCCCAGGGAGGCGATTTTGTGAATTTTAAAGTGCACGCCTAGAGAATTTGGATGGAACGTCGATGGAGAAAATGTCAAGTCACGTGCTTTTACAGACGCCGACAAAGCGTGGTCAACAATACGGGCACCAGGCGGCACTGGGGGGGGGGGGAGGTTCCACGGTGAGAGGGTTCATCTCCCCCTGGACGGACCGCGTGGACCTCCTGGGAAGTGTGGGAAGTTTGTCCGTTCGTTATGGAACACTAATGGGAATCAGTCTTACATTCAGGATCTACTCTCTGCTGCCGCAGTGTTTGCGAGCTGTTATGTAATCACACCAGCCTGCTTTGTTATGATCGCACACACACACACTCACACACTCTTGTGCCTCTGTGCTTGTGGGGACCCACTGAGGGTTTATTTGCACACTTAAAAACACATTAATTAACATTAATCCCAGTCATGCATGATGTGCAGTAGACATTTTCTCTTTATTTACATATTAAATAGAGCTTTTCGCCTCGCGCGCTCTTCTTTGTGCGGCTGTTTGCTGACCACAATGATCTTTGTGTACGGTTTTTCTCCATGCACGTGAATGGGGGCCGCTTATTGTTTTGCTCACAAATTGAAAGTTCAAATAATGTTTCCACTTGGAACAAGCGTCGCATGGCTTCTAACCGCTTGCAACGCGCTTGGTTATCGCTCCTGTTGAACGCGCCTTTCGCTCGAGTTGGAACGCGGCGCCTCGGGCCCACAGAAGGGGCCGGTTCGTGGGCCGCTTCCTAATTGTTGATGAGGGGCTCCGGGGCAGCTTGCCAAAAGCCCGGGAGGCCAATGGTGAAGGCCTGTTCAAACAGTGCAGGGGAGGACCGGAGGAGAGTCACCGGAGGGGGGGACCCCTAAAACCCCCCTCGGCCCCCTCCCCTCCGGGTCCACAAAGTGCCGGAGCCGGCAGCCGGGAGCGCCTGTCACTTCCACCAGAGACTCTAATGAGGGTTTAGCTGCTGCTCGGGGACTCCGGTGAGCTGCAGCTTGCCGACGGCTATCGGAGGAGCAGACGGAGAGCAAAGGGGGGACAGGTGTGGGGGGTGGCGGGGGGGAGGAGGAGGGCTTGAAGATGTCCACCAACAACAATAACCAGGAGGAGAAGGAAGAGGAGGAAGAGGAGGTCATGGTGAAAATCCCACCACCTCCACCTCCTCCGGAGGTCACCGGGACGGCGCCAGCCGAGGAGGGGAAGCCGGCGCCCCGGCCGCTGCCCAACGGGGACCATTGCCAGCCTGTGAACCGCAGTATTTTTCCTCTCTCCGCAGTCTCGCCGGCAGCCGAGAGGATCCGCTTCATCCTCGGCGAGGAGGACGACGGCCCGCCGCCGCCTCAGCTCTTCACGGAGTTGGACGAGCTGCTGTCGGTGGACGGACAGGAGATGGAGTGGAAGGAGACGGCCAGGTAAGCGCCTCAAGACTCGGGGGGGGCTGAAGTGTGGAAACCTCCTCCGTTGACCTTCGTTTAATCATTGGGGGACAAGTCATCGGAAACTCCACAAATTTGCATTTGGAGGGGCCTAAAACGCAGCGCACAGGTCTTCACAGGTCTCCACAGGTCTTCACAGGTCTTCACAGGTCTCTCCTGTGTGGCCCACTTGAGGGGTGATTGTTACACATCATCAGCGTTGGATGGGTGAAGCTCTTTCAGGGGGAAAGTAGATCCCCGGGCCTCCAAACGAGTTGACCCGTTGTCATAATCTCACATTGCACCGCAGAGAAACGTCACGTTTTGGTTGAACTGTGCTGTCAAAATCTTTCAGTGTTCTTCGAAAAGGCTTTCGTCCGTCCAGCCTCTCAATCCCCGAGAACATTGACATCTGATCTGTAACTGAGTCGTTAAAATTCAAAAAGATGAAACTGTAGCCTAGATAGTTTCACCTGGATTGGACAAAAAAAAAAAAATGCAAATGCATTTGAAAAAAATCCAACCCCTTAATTATCAAACACCACAAAGTACAGCGTGAAATGTAGAACGTGTTGTTGTTCTCTGAATATTCAATAAGTAACGTACAAGAGAACCAAGCTGTGTTTATTCATTGCTCTATATAATTAAAAAAGGAGAAGAGGTTACATAAGAAGTTAAGAAAAGGGCCACAGTTGATGCGTACAATAGGTCAAACCAATCAGTCCTCCATCTTTAACGCCAGACTTATTATTCTGCAGATAACTGCAGAGATTAGGACCCGGTCCAAAGTCTCACCGAGTGGGTCCAAAGCGGATAAAAGATCTCAGAAGAGTTGGGTGCCGCTGGCTGTCTGCCAACTGCTATTTTCTGCAGCCAAAAGTGTCCAAATAAAACCCTGGAATAGAAACTGCTCAGCACCAGTTTCCCGTCTCCATGACTAGAAGGAGAAAGAGATTAAAAAGATACATGAAGGAAATAGAAACACTGCCTCAGAATCAAAGAACTCATTTATTTTTTCTGAACAAAACAAAGAGCTGAGTTCTGTCACATCGCCGGTCCGGATGAGACAAAAACGACAAATAAGAAGCTCTGCTGGTTCTACTGTTAAAGAAGTACTACCAGTATTTGAGCAAACACAGCATAGCATGTGGTACAATGCACACAAACCCACGTGTAGTACAACAACTATACGTATCACACAGTGTTGCTGGAATCGTGCTACAGTAAAATAACACTGAGAGCTGAATAGTGTATTGAATATACTGTGTAATGTGTACAACCTTGTAAACTAGAATATGTATTTGAGGTATTTAGTCCGCCGGGGAGACGATTTGTGTAAACGATCAGATGAGACTGTTGCTTCTTCACAATAGTTGCTATTAGATTTGTGATGGTACATTTGTATATCAACGTCTTTTGACTCCTTCTACACAACTTTTGCACTATTTTCAAAGTGGTACGTGTTGTGTTCTCCTCCCCCCTTGGTCCTTCCAGGTGGATCAAGTTCGAGGAGAAGGTGGAGAAAGGAGGCGAGCGCTGGAGTAAACCCCACGTGGCCACGCTGTCCTTGCACAGCCTCTTTGAGCTGAGGACGTGCATCGAGAAAGGCACCATCATGCTCGACATGGAGGCCTCCACCCTCCCGCAGGTTGTTGGTGAGGGTCACTATCATTTTTCCTGACGGAGGGCCTCCGTCACAGCTCGCGAGTCGGGCCGGTGCCGTGCGGCGAGTCGGGCAAAAAGAAAGTAGTTTTCAAACGGTCGCGCAGACACGTCCCGGCGCGAGGACGGTCGGCGCTGCTGGCGGCTGTGCGGCTGAGGGGAGCCGGAGGAAGCGCCGCCCTCCCCCTCTCCACCCACCCCCGCCCGTTGGAGTGATTAATGTGAGGTAATTGAGTGTGCTGCACGCAGCGCGCAGGCCGGGAGGAGCTGGGCCTCTCGAGCCGACCCGACGGATGGGCCATTAGCGGCGCTGTCCCTCCACCGGGGGAGGAAACCTGTCGCCGTTCGGGCTTTTCACCTTCTTCTTTAAAAAAAAAAGTAGACAAAAGACGTTTTTTGATGCAGCGTTTTAATGAGGCCAGTGACGACTTCCTTGCAGAAGCGCTCCGGTCTCCTGTCTTTACAAGCATGAGGAGACTAGTTGTTAATACATTTAGGCCCTCAGGTTGAACGCTGCAGGATGAGGAAACCACCAACAACAAAAGGAACGAATTTTTGAATGTCCAGTTTCTGGATGAATGGATCCGACGGCCCCGTTGAGAGGGATTCATCGCTGGCGGTTTTGTAGTTAAAGGTCATTTGGGGTTAGCGTGCTCCCAGACCATTCGGACAAATATTCCGTCTTATGTCTAAAGCAGAAGACCTGAGTTTGGCGTTGAGGATTTGCTGGCTGTCCTTTTAAACGCGTGTTCCTTGGATCGCACGGAAGGCTTCGACGAGCCCCAAACTTTTTAAAACCGATTATTGTGCACGTAGTGGTGCGTTCTTCACGCCGCCGGTCGCGATGTCACTTCAGTGTCGTCTAACTCTCTGACGGAAATCATCCCGGTGACGTTCCCTCTTTTCTCTTTGCAGAGATGATCACCGACAACCAGATAGAGATCGGCCAGCTGAAAGCGGAGCTGAAGGACAAAGTGATGTACACGTTGCTACGGCGACATCGTCACCAGACCAAGAAGTCCAACCTGCGCTCGCTGGCCGACATCGGCAAGACGGTCTCCAGTGCAAGTAGGCTGTTTTCCAACCAGGAGAACGGTAATACCGGTGCCAGTTTGGTGCAGTCCTTTTTTTTTTTTAATTGAGATACAAAGAAAAAACTAAATTGGCTGTTTACTCCAAAAGGGATTTAATTAGCTCATTACTTTCTTTGGTTTGGAGATAAGCGCAGTGTGCAGCACAATACGCCCCCCCCCTGCTGTCTGACAGCAGAACTATAGCACCTTCTACTACTACTACAGTGTAACTGTTGTACTACTACTTGCTCACTTAATCCACTCAACACGCTCATCTGGTGGGACCAAAGTTTCCTAGATCTCTTTTGCTAATTCCCCCACAAAAATAATCACTCAGTAACACACTCACTGTGGGTTCCTGCGACATTTAATCATTTATCGCCTGTAAACAACAGGTGGACGTCAAATTGACTTCAGCTGTAAATCTCGACACTGATGAATTGAGTTCAGTGAATTGATTCATAAAGCGAGGTGATAAAAGGTCCAAGGCCACGTGAGTCATAATCGATGGGACGGATTTGACTCGTAGAGAATTACAGCCTCTGAAGTTGATGATGAATGAAAATGACATGAGTGACCTTAACTGTTTCATCTCACAGGACGGGCTGTCACTTTGCTTCACTGAGGGTTCTGCCTGACGGAAAAAAGCACAGCGAGAGCTGAACTCAAAGTCCCGCAAGAATAACAGAGGGATAAGAAAAAGAAAAAAAAAAAAAAGCCTAATTGGCCGTTTTGCTAAAATTGTAATCGCGGGATTAAATCTGACAGAAATATCTGTATTCTGCTGCATTTCAGGCCCCATTGAAATGATTTAATGGCTTCTGAATATTAGTCAGAGCTAAAAATGAATGAGTGAGCAGCTCGCTGAGCGGTGAAGTGACAGCTCTCATTCAGAAACGAGGCCTAACTGATGTTAACAGCTCGTCTAACGCCGCTTTGATTGCAACACATTGAGCCACTGGACGTTTCGCGGCGTCGGCAAGCTAATGAATCTGTTACCAGCCGCGGGTCGTTGGAAAGGAAAGTTATTTATTACCTGCCGCTTGTGGCGCAAGTTTACGACCTCCTCAAAAGAAAAAGGCCCTCTGCTGCGGATGGAAACACGAACGCCTCTTATCAGGCGCGAGGAGGCTCGCTGATAATAACGATAATAACATTTATATCCTGGAAACAAGGATAAAGTGCATCCTCCACTTCATTAAAATGCAGTCATCCTGTCCAATGACCCACGGCCTCCTGGTTCGGCGGCGCCTCTCACCACGCTCCTCTGCTCCCCCCCGTAGAAATACAGAGAAATCCTCTTTTACGTAACTTTTTAACCGCTTGACTTTATTCTCTTAACTTTGGCTCAGTGGGGTTTTTTCTTCTTCTATCATCTCTCTTTCTCTCTCTTTTCCTTTTCTGCTGCACCGGACCGGGTCCGCTAACAGCTCGTAGTCCTCTGGAGACCTCTGTGACTTGCCTGTCGGGTCACATTTCAATGGAGGACTTGCAGTCCCAGAGGAGTACCAGCATGGACTGGCTCAGTAAGTCCACCGGACCCCAGTCTACGTTCACACTGCAGACCACCGGCCCGGCCCTGGTCGAATCACGCTCGGCTTCGTCGTCAGCAGTAAAGAGTTTAGGCTTTGAGTGAGGCATCTTTTATGTATATATATAATTGTCTCACTGTCTTTCGTATGAACTGTGTCTCTCTGGTGACCCGGACAGCGAAAACAGTCAGAACCGGAAAGGTTTCCTCTGCAGTGTGAACGTAGTCCTGAAGCTGGGTTGCATCTGTAGTAGTGCTTTAACTCCTTTATGTAGTAGTGACATTGAATCCCCCAAATCACAGATTTGATACTTTGTCCCTTATGGATTTCACTTTTTAATCTAGTTGTTTTTTCCCCTTTATTACTGCATCTATCCCAAATAAATAAGACTTTTATTTTTGTATCATTTATACTGGCTGCATCATACTGACAAGCATGTTATTACCCACAATCCTCAGGGGGGGGGGGGGGCAGATGTATTAAGGGCCACAGAACTCAGGCTCCAGGACGTCACTGGGGTCTCGCTCTGCTGTCACATCGCCGACGAGCCGCAACCGAGAGTCAGCAGAGCGTCAATCAGAGTCTCGTCTTCTCTCCACCTGCACTCAGGGAAGGAAGACGTTGACGCGAGACGAGACCATCGGATAGAAAAGCTCTCGACCTCTTCTTCATCTTTACGCATTAAGGGCTGCACGCTGCTAGTTCATCAGCAAGTGTGGATGAAGAAGCTCGTTGAATAATAATAACAGTCGGGAAGCTGTTGTTGTTGTTGTTGTTGTTGTTGTCCGGTGCTGCTTGGGGAGCAAACTGTCCTGGCCTGCTGTGTGTTCGCTTGGTCCTCTCGCGCCGCGTTCGTTCCTTCCAGGAGTTTTTTTTTTTTTTCACGTGACTAAACGTGGGGGGGCGGATGTGTTTTTTCAGATAGTCCCACCACGGCTCACCGGAACCTGACCTCCAGCAGCCTGAACGACGTCTCCGACAAACCGGAGAAAGAACAGGTGAGTCGGCCTGAGGTATTCGGCTGTTTCCGCAGTTAGAACAACGGCTTCCTGGAGTCTGATTCAGTTTTTTTGAAAGGGCAAAAAACAGTTTCACGTGTCAGATGAGTCTAATTATTACAGATCGTTTAATGATCAACATCAGGACAGAAACTAAGTTACAACTCAAATAAGTGAACCATCAATGTGTTTTAGTCTCATGCACAGTTATTGCATGTTTGGAGCGTAAAACAGGTGAAATGCGCCTCTTCCAGCACGCGTGGAACGCGGAATGAATCAAAGCGAGTAACGGCTTGACCATGCAGAGCTAGCGCGTTAGCATGAAGAAGCTAACGGAGGGCGGGGGAGTTGCTGCTCTCTGAGTTGACATTGAGTACAATGTTCCAACAACAGGCGGCCGTGCAACTGTGTCCAAAGTGCTTGTCCGGTGTCTCTCGTCTGGCGTCCACAATGTGCAGAGGCCGTCCCTCTCGGGGTCCGCGTGCAGGACGACTCTTTTAGGCCGAGACGCTTTGACACAGAGAGTGGCCATGTGTTTAAGTTACAATAGAAAGCTGCTCACACGTTTGAACTCTCAGCGGTCACACCCGAGGACACGAGCCTTTGTCTCCGTCTTTATCAATGAGTTTCCATCTTGACTGGAAGCCAAAGTCCTGTCACTTCGTTTTACGGTCTGAGCAGATTTATTGCTTTACAAAGAAAGTTGTCAGAGAATTAGGACAGACAGAGCCAGTATGTCCTCCTATGTGAAGACGGAAAGGGACAGACAGAGCCAGTATGTCCTCCCGTGTGAAGAAGGAAAGGGACAGACAGAGCCAGTGTGTCCTCCCGTGTGAAGAAGGAAAGGGACAGACAGAGCCAGTGTGTCCTCCCGTGTGAAGACGGAAAGGGACAGACAGAGCCAGTGTGTCCTCCCGTGTGAAGAAGGAAAGGGACAGACAGTGCCAGTATGTCCTCCCGTGTGAAGAAGGAAAGGGACAGACAGAGCCAGTGTGTCCTCCTGTGTGAAGAAGGAAAGGGACAGACAGAGCCAGTGTGTCCTCCTGTGTGAAGAAGGAAGGGGACAGACAGAGCCAGTATGTCCTCCTGTGTGAAGACGGAAAGGGACAGACAGAGCCAGTATGTCCTCCTGTGTGAAGACGGAAGGGGACAGACAGAGCCAGTATGTCCTCCTGTGTGAAGACGGAAAGGGACAGACAGAGCCAGTGTGTCCTCCTGTGTGAAGACGGAAAGGGACAGACAAAGCCAGTATGTTCTCCTGTGTGAAGACGGAAGGGGACAGACAGAGCCAGTGTGTCCTCCTGTGTGAAGAAGGAAAGGGACAGACAGAGCCAGTGTGTCCTCCTGTGTGAAGAAGGAAAGGGACAGACAGAGCCAGTGTGTCCTCCCGTGTGAAGACGGAAAGGGACAGACAGAGCCAGTGTGTCCTCCCGTGTGAAGAAGGAAAGGGACAGACAGAGCCAGTGTGTCCTCCTGTGTGAAGAAGGAAAGGGACAGACAGAGCCAGTGTGTCCTCCCGTGTGAAGACGGAAAGGGACAGACAGAGCCAGTATGTCCTCCTGTGTGAAGAAGGAAGGGGACAGACAGAGCCAGTATGTCCTCCTGTGTGAAGACGGAAAGGGACAGACAGAGCCAGTATGTCCTCCTGTGTGAAGACGGAAAGGGACAGACAAAGCCAGTATGTTCTCCTGTGTGAAGACGGAAGGGGACAGACAGAGCCAGTATGTCCTCCTGTGTGAAGACGGAAAGGGACAGACAGAGCCAGTATGTCCTCCTGTGTGAAGACGGAAAGGGACAGACAAAGCCAGTATGTTCTCCTGTGTGAAGACGGAAGGGGACAGACAGAGCCAGTGTGTCCTCCTGTGTGAAGAAGGAAAGGGACAGACAGAGCCAGTGTGTCCTCCTGTGTGAAGAAGGAAAGGGACAGACAGAGCCAGTGTGTCCTCCCGTGTGAAGAAGGAAAGGGACAGACAGAGCCAGTGTGTCCTCCTGTGTGAAGAAGGAAAGGGACAGACAGAGCCAGTGTGTCCTCCCGTGTGAAGACGGAAAGGGACAGACAGAGCCAGTATGTCCTCCCGTGTGAAGACGGAAAGGGACAGACAGAGCCAGTATGTCCTCCCGTGTGAAGAAGGAAAGGGACAGACAGAGCCAGTATGTCCTCCTGTGTGAAGACGGAAAGGGACAGACAGAGCCAGTATGTCCTCCCGTGTGAAGAAGGAAAGGGACAGACAGAGCCAGTGTGTCCTCCCGTGTGAAGAAGGAAAGGGACAGACAGAGCCAGTGTGTCCTCCCGTGTGAAGACGGAAAGGGACAGACAGAGCCAGTGTGTCCTCCCGTGTGAAGAAGGAAAGGGACAGACAGTGCCAGTATGTCCTCCCGTGTGAAGAAGGAAAGGGACAGACAGAGCCAGTATGTCCTCCCGTGTGAAGAAGGAAAGGGACAGACAGAGCCAGTGTGTCCTCCTGTGTGAAGAAGGAAAGGGACAGACAGAGCCAGTGTGTCCTCCTGTGTGAAGACGGAAAGGGACAGACAGAGCCAGTGTGTCCTCCCGTGTGAAGAAGGAAAGGGACAGACAGAGCCGGTTTGTCCTCCCGTGTGAAGAAGGAAAGGGACAGACAGAGCCAGTGTGTCCTCCTGTGTGAAGAAGGAAAGGGACAGACAGAGCCAGTGTGTCCTCCTGTGTGAAGAAGGAAGGGGACAGACAGAGCCAGTATGTCCTCCTGTGTGAAGACGGAAAGGGACAGACAGAGCCAGTGTGTCCTCCCGTGTGAAGAAGGAAAGGGACAGACAGAGCCGGTTTGTCCTCCCGTGTGAAGAAGGAAAGGGACAGACAGAGCCAGTATGTCCTCCTGTGTGAAGACGGAAAGGGACAGACAGAGCCAGTATGTCCTCCCGTGTGAAGAAGGAAAGGGACAGACAGAGCCAGTGTGTCCTCCCGTGTGAAGAAGGAAAGGGACAGACAGAGCCAGTGTGTCCTCCCATGTGAAGACGGAAAGGGACAGACAGAGCCAGTGTGTCCTCCCGTGTGAAGAAGGAAAGGGACAGACAGAGCCAGTATGTCCTCCCGTGTGAAGAAGGAAAGGGACAGACAGAGCCAGTGTGTCCTCCTGTGTGAAGAAGGAAAGGGACAGACAGAGCCAGTGTGTCCTCCTGTGTGAAGAAGGAAGGGGACAGACAGAGCCAGTATGTCCTCCTGTGTGAAGACGGAAAGGGACAGACAGAGCCAGTGTGTCCTCCCGTGTGAAGAAGGAAAGGGACAGACAGAGCCGGTTTGTCCTCCCGTGTGAAGAAGGAAAGGGACAGACAGAGCCAGTATGTCCTCCCGTGTGAAGAAGGAAAGGGACAGACAGAGCCAGTATGTCCTGAATGAATCTGGGTGTTATTGTGGAATGTGGGCCAGGAGACCTGCTCTTTGGAGGAGACCTGTTCTTTGGAGGAGACCTGTTCTTTGGAGGAGACCTGTTCTTTGGAGGAGACCTGTTCTTTGGATAAAAAGTCAGGTCTTGAGCAGGTTCTCGTGTCTCGGGTAATAAAGTTTGTGCCTCGTGTCCGTAAACGTAGTTTATGGAGGTGTCGATTAGCGCGGATTGGACCCTGGTCAAGGTGTGCGGCTTCGCAGGTTTAAACTTCTCAAATCATTTACAGACCAACGTCTTGCCAACGAGGCTCATTGGATCTCTTTGGGTCTGGCCAGAGGAAGGTCAACAGGTTCCTGGGACTTCCGTCCTCGGAGGTTACTGGCGCCGTCCTGCCAGCACGTGGTCGTGATGACACAAGGGATGGATGTTCTTTGAGCTCCAGTAATACTCGCTGTTCTTTATCCTCTTCACTTATTGTCGGCTGGCACCAGAGAGGGGGAGAAGTACGTTCGATGTGTCCACATTCAGAAGGCCCCTCTGTTGACAGTTTAATCGGAACACTGAATTTATTCCTGAACGACTACTTGAATCCGTGCGGTTTGTGTTGCCGACCTGCAGCTCAGTTAACTGGAGGAAATAACAGTCCAATTTAAATCCATGAGCCTGTCGGGACAACAAGTTAAATATTAACTTTCTGAATAACTCCTACCGCTTGTATTTATTTCACGATTGCATCATATTTAACATGAATGCGTTCATGTTTGTCGTAATACTTTGTGTGGAAACAGTCAGTTAATTGATGTGATCTGATACAGTATAAAAAAAAAACGAACTCAAGTGAAACTTCTACTTTGGATGGATGTGAATGCAGAAATGTTGAAGGAACACAAAGGTGCTGTTGCTATATCACTCCGTACATCTCCATGATGATGTTATTAATCTCATTCTGCTCATAAACATGCCACCGTTTTTTATTTATTCATTATTTATTCAAAATGATACGTGATGCGAAAACCTCTCATGGATTAACAACATAGAAGAAGTGAGGCGATCGATGAATCAGAGGACAAAGGACAATGTAACCGGTGCTGGAAAGCGTCTCTTTAGAGACGCAAAGGGGGGGACTTCTGAAAGGTGAAACGTTCAAACCCGCGGAGCTCGGCAGGCGTCCGACCGCCCGTCTTCACCGTCGCCATGACGGGACCCAACACCAACCGTCCTTCCTCGGACACAATGGGGTTTGGTCCTCAAGCTGACTGGGATTGTCCGCCGTGATATAGCTTCTTTAATAGTGCCGGGTAGCTTGCTGGTGTGAACGTAGCATTTAACGTCCCCCCCTGCGTCCCTCCTCCCCCGCGTCTCCCACTTTGTACTTTCAGCTGAGGAACAAGTTCATGAAGAAGTTGCCGAGAGACGCCGAGGCCTCCAACGTGCTGGTGGGGGAGGTGGAGTTCCTGGACGCGCCGTTCGTGGCGTTCGTGCGTCTGCAGCAAGCCGTGATGCTGGGAGCGCTCACCGAGGTCCCCGTCCCCACCAGGTAGACCCGAGACGCACGCCTGCGCCCGATGTCGAGGGACGCTTTCGGGGGAAGGGTTACCGCAGAGACCGTCGTGGTTTTCTCGGGGAGGATTTGAACTCATCTTTTACGGTTTCACACAGAATGTCAGAGAAGATGTAATTAAATCGTTTATCAGGGTAATGTCACCTTTTAATTGTAAAGTAATCATATTATGAACTTATGAACATTCATTGTAAATACAAAACACTCATTTCTTAACAGCGTTTATTTTAATTTGTGCTCGGCACGGACAATTATCATTAATTCATTATTATTTTCAAAGTCCTTTTTTTTGCGTTTTATGACACTTTTAAGTAAAACCACAGGAGCGACTCCAAACTGTTTTAACTGTTGAAACCAAAGAGGCAGAAAGTTCCGAACTAGTAAATGTTGCGTGTATACATAGCAATGCCCATAGCAATTCTGTGCTATGGTTACACATCTAGTGCGTCACCTTTCACGGCCCACACTCGTGGCAGACGCGCACAATGCTGTGTACTGTATGCAGCGGCTTCCCTAATGACGACACTGCTTTGTGCTCGGAGTTTGTTCTCAGGTTTAGAAAGTTGTAGATGCCACATGGCAACAGTTTGTCGCGTAGATAAAGTAAAGCTGGCGTTAATCTTCACGCCGATTGCGCATATATTAAAGGTGTTTCGGTCGGAAGACGCAACGGCATCGCTAACGCAAACCGTTTTGTTGCATTTGCAGATTTCTATTCATCTTGCTGGGACCCAAAGGCAAAGCCAAGTCGTACCACGAGATCGGCAGAGCGATCGCCACGCTGATGTCGGATGAGGTTCGACGTCTCATCTTCTCACATATGTTTTAACGCTGAAAGCGAAAGACGCAGCCTCAGGTTTCACCCGCAATATTTACGCCTCAACGTTTACACAAAGTAGCCGGTATGAGAGGAGCCGACATGCTTCTCACGCTACAAATAATCGTCTGTGGACCCATCGATGTTAGATTGCAGCTGACATTGTGTTTCAACTGTAGTTATTTGAGCCGCACTTCATGGTAAGCTGTTAAAGTTTCATTTTCAGGGTTAATTTATCACCTTTTTACATTTGTGAACCCATTAACCCATATTAATCGCTTCATTGGCGTTTGTTGTGTTGGTGCGTTGCGCTTTTGATGCTCGGAGGTGACAAGTCTCTCTCTGTCCCTCTCTGTCTCTCTCTCTGTCTCTCTCTGTCTCTCTCTGTGTCTCTCTCTGTCCTACCCGGACGCCCCCGTCCCTCTTTGTCGGCGTTCAGATCTTTCACGACATCGCGTACAAGGCCAGGGACAGACAGGACCTGCTGGCCGGCATCGACGAGTTCCTCGACGAGGTCATCGTGCTTCCCCCGGGCGAGTGGGACCCGGCCATCAGGATCGAGCCCCCCAAATCCCTCCCCTCCTCGGACAAAAGGTGGGGAAACAGTCGGGCTTCCGCTGAATGTGACGGCCGTGTCTTGCACGGCGTACGTCAAAGAGCAGGCCGCCAAATCCCCCCCCCCACACAAAGGTCCACCTGGACGCACGATGAGGGATTACAGTCTGATGGTCAGAGGTGAAGCTCTCTGAGACCTCACAGACGTGGGTTTAAACTGCAATACTGACCAGTTGAGTCATACGGGGGAGGGAGCGTCACAACCATTCCATACAAGTTAGCATTAGCATTAGCCTCCCGTTAGGACCGGAGCTACTGGGCACGCCGGGTCTAGACTAAAGGTTTTTGGCATTTCAGTTCTTCAGCTCATTCCTTCTCCCGAGCTTCTGCTGTCAACTTTAAATAAAGTCCCCCTGACGACTGGCGAATGTATGATGATATTTGGGATCACAATTAATACACCCAAACAAATTGATCGTGCTGAATGTCCATCGTAGGAATGAGTTGTCGATATCGTCACGGCTGGTCGTCTCTTCATCAGCTATCGTCGTATCAAATAACGGATCAGGACACATTCGGCCCTTAAAATGCGTCTCCACGCTGCGTTTCCCCCTCAGCAGGGTCCTCATGTTGAGAATAAAGAGATCTTATCTGTAATCACAATTGTTCTACAAGGTCCTCAGGCTGTGTATTAATCTGCTGGTCATTTATTAAGCAATTTACACACACACACACACGCCAAGGAAACCCTCCATAAAGACATGCATGGTTTAACCATAACACATTCTGGTGCAGAGTAATTCTGGTACCTCATAGTTTCAATAACAAAAGAGAATTCATTACTAGTTCATTTAAGAAATAGCTAGTGGGGAAAAGAAATGTGAAAGCGGTGTGTTCAATTATGAACGAGCAGCTCTGTGCGTTTAATTCAACGCTGCTGGTTTACTCGCTGAGGGAGGAACGTCTTGGATGCGCATTGCTGCGTGCGAGCGCCGATCAATAACTCATATCAACGTCTTCTGATCAGCAACACGAGAAAAGAGGCCGTGACAACATGCTGACACTTACCGGTGTGTATTTGGCGCCATCTAGTGGCGAGTTCCCAGATTGCAGCCGGCTGAAAGTCCCTCGGTGGACAAAACGTGTGCAAAAAAAAATACGGCAAAAGCACGAACACACACAAAAGGTCTTTTATTATCAGGGCCAGAACTAGGTTTGTCCATCCAGGGCTACTGTAGGTTCTGTACCCACACAGAGATATGCCACTTATGTAATAGATAAGTGGTAAAGTTCATGCCAGCCTGAACAAAACTGTATTTCTGTGTATTTTTAGGAAAAACATGTACGCAGGAGACTCTCAGATGAACGGAGATATGCCTCACGGTGGAGGTCATGGAGGAGGGGGACATGCTGCCGGGGACGAGCTAAAGAAGACGGGAAGGTATGACACTGTGTCTCTTTGTAGTCGCTCCTTGTCCCCACGTGTTTCCCTCTGTCGTCCTGTTAAACCTCTTGTCTCTCTGTCCCCAGGTTTTGCGGCGGTCTCCTGCTTGACATCAAAAGGAAAGCGCCTTTCTTCGTCAGTGACTTCACCGACGCGTTTCACATTCAGGCCTTGTCGGCCATTTTGTTCATCTACCTTGGAACCGTCACGAACGCCATCACCTTCGGCGGTCTGCTGGGGGACGCTACGGAAAACATGCAGGTCGGCCCGAGGATTCGAACCTCTCAGCAGTTAGTTTGCCACCTTCCGTCCCCCCCCCCCCCGAACCCTCTCCGCTGAATGCTTCCCCTCGGTGTGCGCAGGGCGTGTTGGAGAGCTTCATGGGCACAGCGCTCACCGGCGTGGCGTTCTGCCTGATGGGCGGCCAGCCCCTCATCATCCTCAGCAGCACCGGACCCGTCCTGGTGTTTGAGCGGCTGCTCTTCAATTTCAGCAGGTGCCGTCTCCACACAAGTCACTCAGAGTGTCGGGGGGGGGGCCAATGTGTAGTTTCATTTAAATTCTCCATCTCGGTGAACGGGACGCCGGTCTGTCAGCTTCCACGTGTCCGTGTGGGAATGTCATTATTTTACAAACGTTTTGATTGAGGTAGAACAACTGTAGGGAGCTTTTTCTACTTTTCCATCGTTAGGGTTCGGAAAGCTCTCGTTCTCACTCCTTTGTTCTCGTCCCGGCCGGAAACGAAGATACAAAAGAGTCAGCTTGCGTAAATTAAAAAAAATCAAAAAGTATTTAATAACTAAACAACGTTATAAGGAACAAAATTACAAAGTGAAATACAAAGCGAACGGTAAAATATTTCGCGAAATAGAGAATCCTCTGAGCAAGTCTGAAGCGACTCATCAAAGCGGCTGCAGGAAAATTCAAACAGTCCTTTCCTCGCTTTGGTCCTTTGAAAACTCTTGAGGTGTGTCTTCTTGGGTGCGTTTGAATGTCATTGGCTTCTTCTTCAGAGTTTCCCCTCCTTCATTGTCCCCTTCACATCGAGGTGTGAAGCTGCAGCTGTAACCTGAGACCTTCTCGGTCCTATTTGTCCCTCACATTCCAATGCATTCAATGTAGAGACAGTCGGCTTTATGCCTCAATGAGTGAAGATAACAAAGCATGCATCGTTTGTCTTCATCTTATAACTAGTACACTTTAATTACAACACGTCATTAATGATCCCCGTTCATCACACTTCATCATAAGATCTAAGACAGTTCATGTGGTCCAATTCTCAAGACATTTGCCTCAGTCGGCTGCCTCACATTAAGTTGTTCATTTACTACCTGACAGGAGAAAAAACTCCCAAAAAACCCTCTTTGGGGGATAAAATTGGGAGAAATCCATAAAGAACGGCAACTAGCATCCGTCCCCAGGTTTTAACATCACATTGTGACAGAATGTTAATGTGTGCAGTGTTTATATGATTTAAATGACCATGAATTGTGTTTGATTCAAATTGCATTCACTTCATCTCACATGTTAATGTAATAACTATATAATTCTAACACTAAACATTATTAAACATACTACAACTTCCATGACTAGGGGTGCCCTTTCTGGCTTTAATCCCTAACACTGTGCCCTCTAATGTGTGTGTTCACATGCGTCGTGCTTCAGAGACAACTCGTTGGACTACCTGGAGTTCCGCCTGTGGATCGGCCTGTGGTCGGCGTTCTACTGCCTGATGCTCGTGGCCACCGACGCCAGCTACCTGGTTCAGTACTTCACCCGCTTCACCGAGGAGGGCTTCTCCTGCCTCATCAGCTTCATCTTCATCTACGATGCCTTCAAGAAGATGCTCAAACTGGCCCACCACTACCCCATCAACGCCGACTTCAAGATGGAGCACGTCACGCAGTACGACTGCCTCTGTATGGCGCCGGCTGTTCTCGGTGAGATTCATCTCGTCTTCTCGCGGAGGGCCCGGTTCTTAGTATCGCTACACTGGAGCCTTATGTCCTGGTTTTCTCACCTGGTTCTTTCGTTGAGCTTGACAACAAGCAGAGTGTACATGTGCATATACACTCTGCAGACGGATGTTAGAAGGAAGGTGATCTTATCGAGGAAGGTTTCGTTTTGTTTTTTTGCAGAGAACACGACGGACTTGGTCGACAATCCACTGGACGGTTCTTCGCCCTGGTACCTGAACACCACTGATCTGGTAAGTCGTGCATGTTATTGTTGTTCTGCTTTGAGAAAACAAATGATGGAAGTATATTATTTAATCGGCATCAGTATTTTGTTCTTGCGGCAAAATGAATTGATCAATAGTTTGTGATCCATCATCAGTGGTGGAAGAAATACTAAGATATTTTACTTAATTAGCATTGAAATATTCAATTGTAATATAAGTCCTCATCAACAGAATGGCCAATTTTAGAATCAAATACATGACGTTGTTGGAAAATAATAAGTGAAGCATTGCTGATAAAGATGGAGCGTATTTCAACTTCTTAGTTGTGTTGTATTTACATTTTAACAACACAAATCTGCAGTAACTAATAACTAAATAATGCAGCATAAAATGGTAAATTGTATTTTACCGACTTTGGTCTCGAATCACATACTAACCACAGGCAGGAACATAACGATAAAGTTGAAGAACGTGCTGGATGATGTTGCCGGGGAATGAAGCGGTCCGATAAGCTTCTGCTCTTTGTTTCCTCCGCGCAGCCCATGAACGCCACCTGGTCGTCCCTCTCAAAGTCGGACTGCTTGAAGTACAACGGCGAGCTGGTGGGGAAGGCCTGCGAGTTCATCCCGGACATCACCCTCATGTCCTTCATCCTGTTCTTCGGCACCTACACCTGCTCCATGTGCCTGAAGAAGTTCAAGACCAGCCAGTTCTTCCCCACCAGCGTGAGTCGCCCCCCCCCCCCCCCCCCCCCCCCCCCCCGCCGAGCCAATTCCGCCCCCCCTGCAGGAATGAGGCGTTTTTTTTACACAGCGACAACTGTCTCAAGTGTTTGTGTCCTCGTCCGCCCAGGTGAGGAAGCTCATCAGCGACTTCGCCATCATCCTGGCCATTCTCATCTTCTGCGGCGTCGACATGCTCGTCGGAGTCGAAACTCCCAAACTCATCGTGCCGAGTGAATTCAAGGTGAGTCCCTCGCGTCGACTTTGCACGATCCAAGCGCACTTGGGCGATCGCGTGTAAAGCGACTCGCGTTTCATCTCTCTGGATGAATCCATCTTCCTCCTCCTCCTCCTCCGCAGCCGACGAGTTCCAAGCGGGGCTGGTTTGTGCCCCCGTTCGGAGGGAACCCCTGGTGGGTTTACCTGGCGGCGTCCCTCCCCGCCCTGCTGGTCACCATCCTGGTCTTCATGGACCAACAGATCACCGCCGTGATCGTCAACAGGAAGGAGCACATGCTGAAGGTGGACGGAACGATAAGTGTCGTCACTACGTTAACACGGGGGGGGAAGGGAGGTCGGGGAGAGTTTGGGACTCATTTCTGTTGATTTCTCGGGCTGCAAACGGGATATCGCGTAACGGTCGGTTGCCACATTTCTGAAAAGCCTTTGACTTTGCGGCAAATATGTCAGAAAGCGAGTTGTTGCGATGTGAGACGCAAAGAGGTTCGTGTGAAGCGAGGATTTTCATGGCTTTCCCACAATTTACGGCAGCGCGCACAGGACACTGGATACCTTCACACTGCGGTTAAATGTGGTTGTCATTCTTCTCGTGGGGATGAGAGATGTTTCGTGGCAGTGAAGCCCTGAAATGTCGTCCAGTTTTTGATTTTTTTTCCGTCTCTTCAGAGAGAGAACACCTCAGCAGCAGTGATCCAAAGGGCCACATGACCTCTGACCTGCTCTCTGTTGTCTGCACCAGAAAGGGGCCGGTTACCACCTGGACCTGCTCTGGGTGGCCATTCTGCTCATCATCTGCTCCTTCATGGGTCTGCCGTGGTACGTGGCCGCCACCGTCATCTCCATCGCCCACATCGACAGCCTGAAGATGGAGACGGAGACGTCGGCGCCCGGAGAGCAGCCCAAGTTCCTGGGTGTGAGGTGAGAGCCGTCCCGCGCTCTCCACGGCGCTTCCTCTCAGTGTCCATTTTTATTATACAAAAAACGATCGATCTAACAGCGCGGACGGAAAACAATAGCAAGAGAGGACGAAAGGCTCGTGCAGAGTCTCCCCGTGTTGCAGATAAAACAATAAAACAGACTGAACTGTGTCGGACACCTTGACCAAGCACACATTTAGCAGAAATGTAAAGGCTTAGTGGCTCCATCGTGTATTTTGGGGGGGTTTAACAAGGGGGGACGTTAGATTGTCGGATCTGGCGGGAGTGAAGACCTGGACTGAAAATATCTCCAGAGAAGTTTAGAAGCGCTTCCAATGTTGCGAACTAATGACAAATTAGTATTATACTGAGGTCAAATATAGATGTTTACTTTAAATCCCAAAGGCATCATAGATATTAAATGCTTAAGTGTTGATTATCTTACAAGAGGCGAGTGAGTCGATTTCATCTCAAGGGGAAAAAAGGGAAGTGAAGCCGCGTGGAGCGTTTTGTCTGTGACAGCAGGGTCGCATTTCTTTAACTCAAGTAAAAACAGCCTTAGTGACTCACGCCAATATTTAATATTCCATATTAGAGGATGACTGAGAGTGAAAGAGTGCTGAACGATTAACGCAAACAATAATGATTGACCAAAAACACGCTTCAGGAGTTGTTCAGTGTGCAGAATGCGGTCTGAGAGGTCCTCTGTTAACACGAAATAACCCATCGGAGGTCACGAACTCGGCTGCGATCCTCTCATTCGAGTGCTCAAAGGTTTGCCGTTAGACCGCGAATCCTTTACGGTAAAACACTGTCAACTTTCGAGCGCCTCATCGGTTCTACTAAATCACAGCAATATTATCGTAACCCCGGTTGTGTGTTTTTTTGGAGTGAATCAGTGTGAAGACGCGTCGGGATTTTCTTCCTGTTTTTAGAGTTTTGTTTGTCCGGTGTCGTCCCGCGGCGCCTCCCCCCCCCCCTCCCCCCCGATGGGTCAGCTGTGAGCTGAACCAACAAACCCTTCCTCACACTCTGACCTCCCTTCACGTCGGGGCTGTCTCTGTTTTTGGCTGAACTCAACGAGATTTGGGGAAATTGTTCACATCCACATGTTTTCCTCGGACTCTGTGACCATTGTTGTGGGTGAAACATCAACGGAATTTAAACCGGTATTTCAGTTTTGTTCTTGTGTTTAGCTGTGATTTTGTTTTCCCGCAGAGAGCAGCGGCTCACCGGTGTCGTCTTGTTCATCCTGACCGGACTCTCTGTTCTCATGGCTCCTATTTTAAAGGTAATTGTGTTGTTAGTCCCTAATATTTTCATCCCTCCGGAACGACCCTTTCATGAAAAGGTTTTGGGTTTTGAATTCTGTATCAGTCCGTTCCACAAACACTAAGCTCTCCGTTTCCCAGGTCAAAGGTCAACAAGATCATTTGTCATTGCGAGTTGTGGTTATTTGGCATTTCGGCGAAATTCAAAGTCAATTTGTGGAACGTGAACCTGGTTACGGTCCGTATGAGGCCGAGCAACGAGCTGTTTCCTCCCACTCCCTTTGTGTTATGAAGTTAATTTAAGATGATTCTCTGCTTTAAATGTTTATCCCTCGACGGGGCGAAATGGCTGACGTGTCTGTTTTCCCACAGTTCATCCCGATGCCGGTGCTGTATGGAGTCTTCCTCTACATGGGAGTCGCCTCTCTCAATGGAGTGCAGGTAAATTATCCAGTTTCTCTCTTCCTCCTCTGGTGTTCGTCGACGCGCCGCATCCTGTGACGCGCAGCGCTTGCACCTCTCCCCCGTCTGCAGTTCATGGATCGTCTGAAGCTGCTTCTGATGCCAGCGAAGCACCAGCCCGACCTGGTTTACCTGAGACACGTTCCCCTCAGGAAGGTCCACCTCTTCACCTTCATCCAGATCCTCTGCCTGGCCCTGCTGTGGGTCCTCAAGTCCACGGTGGCCGCCATCGTGTTCCCCGTCATGGTAGGGCACCTCGGTGGACGAATCATTAAAAATGGTCTGCAAGGCGCTGGACCGTTGACCGTCCTCCTCCGCTTTCAGATCCTCGCTCTGGTGGCCGTCAGAAAAGCGATGGACTTCATGTTCTCGCAGTATGAACTCGGCTTCCTGGACGACGTCATCCCGGAGAAGGACAAGAAGAAGAAAGAGGACGAGAAGAAGAAGAAGAAAAAGCGAGGCAGCCTAGACAGCGAGGCTGAAGACGTAAGCGCTCGCGTTGTACATTGCAGACCACGTCCGTCCCCAGCCCCGCCCCCGGCCCCGCCCCCGACCACCTCTCACTTCCTTTATCAATATCTAGCTCTCGATTGGATAATGCAGCGAATGCTTTATTTATATGTTCTTTAGCCTCGGGCAAAGAAGGGATCTTTGACCTTGTGATTCCGCAGATTCTCCTCGTAGAGAAGATAAACATCGGGGGGATTTGGGTTTGACTGACAGAGGGGGAAAGACTGCTGCTGTATGAGATGGTTTTATAGATTTCATAATCCCCGTAAAGAAGTTCTGATGTCTTCAAGGCGATTATAAAGTAATTGGATTATCCGCATTGTTACAGTTTTAAGCCTTTGAGCACAGAAGCTGGAAGCCGAAGGTCTTGATGGGTCCACTTGGTTTTATGTAGTAAACCTCCCAGATAGATTTTGTCCTCGGGTCAGTTTGGATCGGGTCACTTTTTCGTCTTTATGAATTCGCTCGCGGACGATGCATCTTTTTCTTTTTTTCCCGGTGATTTAATTTCAGATGGAATGACGACTTGTTTGTGGAAGCCGGCCCGGATCAGTGAACGTTTTTAGTTGCAGTGAGTGATGTATTTGTAAAATGCCATCGGCCATCATCCTGACATGAGTGGATCAAATCAGATTTAAGCTCCTGCCCTTTGATTCTCACGGACCAGCGGAAAAGGTTCATCACGTATCTGATTTTCATCTGCAACCAGAAAATCTCTGTTCCGTGTTTCCAGGGGTTTCGGTGCAGATGTGTGTGCTGATGATGCTCCCGTCTCAGGCCCTGTGTGTGTGTGTGTGTGTGTGCTCTGCTCTCTCCGACAGTCCGACTATCCTTACAGTGAAAAAGTTCCCAACATTAAAATCCCCATGGACACGATGGAGCAGGAGCCTTTCTTAGGCGATAAGGCCTGTGACAGTGAGTAGACCGGGGGGGGGGGGGGGGGGGGGGCGTAGTCGTTGCACCACCGATGTGACGGAGCGCTCTGGGTTGGTGGGTGATGCACGCATGACACTCTAATGACCGCCGCTATAGACGCGGGTGGGGAAGCCGCTCGGCGCCTCGTTCTTCGCCAACGACCTCCTTTTCCTTCTTTGCCTCTCTTTCACCTTCAAAAATAACAACGCTTCTTCTCCTCTTGAGCTTTTTCTTCTTGGTTTGTGGCGTTTTCTTATTCCTTTCCCCGTTTTCAACCCTTGCTCGATGAGCCGAACTGTCATTTCTTCAGTCAAAGACCTCGACTTAAATAATCGCCCACACGCACTTGATACTTTGTTTCGACGGCGTTCAAGCGTCATAATAAAAGCAGCAGCACGCGTCGCCTTTAGGCCAAAGTTCACCCCACAAACGGAGACGTTATTCATTGCGTGAACCATAAAGTCCTCGACTCTTAAGGAGACGATGTGGCCGGCGTCCGTTGGAAAATTGACGCTCGTGACATCGGCCGCGCCGCATCGCTAACCGCTGTCTCTCCGTTGTTCCTCCACAGGACAGAAGTCCCCATCGTTGCTCGAACGACACACATCGTGCTGATCGCTACTACCAAGACAGCTGCTCGTCCAGGTGGGAAGGGACAGGGACACACAGATATATGTTTACACGCATGTACATTATACGTATGTACGGTTTCCTCTTTTTCGACCATTCATCGACGACCGTCAAACGTTGCAAATGCCAGACGGCGAGCTAACCAGCCATCGCAGAACGACAGCCTGACCTTTAAAGGTCCGCTGGGCTGATTTAACTTCTTCTCCCTTCTTCCTTCTCCGTCTCGTCTCACTGACGACGATAGTCGTCATCAGCTGATGGTTCTCTCTCTGTCTTTAGTAGAATAAAGTAAACTAATCGATCACATTCTAGCCGGATGGAGCACGAACCCGGGGCTGATCCTTGAGTTTGACGTTAGCCACGTCCCCCGGCCTGCGCGCTAACGTCCCCCTCTCGTCCCCCCCCCGTCTGTTTCAGCCTGGAGATGAGTCCGCTCAGGTCCGTCCCGCAGATCAGGATCGACATGGACCCCGACGACCACGACGACAACTCCTTCTACTGGAGGAGCCGGGGATCCGAGACGTCTCTGTAGAGCCCCGCGAGGCGACAAAATACCGTCTTTAACTCTCTGAATATGTCACAAGGAAAAGAAACACAACACGGAGTCACGTTTCTTATAATCGGGCTGTTTCTCCTCACGCTGTGGTCTCTTCCTCACAGGCAAACCGTCTCTCATCTACACGCCTCACTGCTCCTTTTGTTTTCATTCTTTGCATCATGAACATGTAAACAAATATCGTCCGTGCTTTTTTTTTTTATATAGGGTGATTTACTTAAATAACATTTTCCTGTAGCAGGAATCTTTTTTTTTCTTTAGCTCTACCTCTCGTTTTAGATTAAAAGCTTGTTGTGAACAAATGCAGGATGTTGATTTTCGTTTTTAAAAAAAATATTTTCTCTCTGTTCTGCGGTGGAGTCGATTCAAGGGATTCACTGTGTTGTAGCTTGTCAATAGAACGTGTGAGATTAGATTATTTAAAGTTAATTAATAATTAATTAATCACAAATATTTGTATATGCAGATGAGGTAAATATTTTTATTATCATGTTTTGATGCAGCTTTGATTGATTCATCTTCTCTTTCTTTTACGTTTGTTCACTTCAAAGCTTTTGCTACTCTTTTAAATTAAATCGTTTTTTTTAAATGATTATTTTGTGTGTTCGTTGGTAAAAAAAAAAAAGTTGTCCTTTTGGTAGAAAAGAGCTAAACGATATTTAATCCTCAGATTATCCTCAGCCAAACTTAGACTAACTATGAAATGCTTTTGGAATAATGGCTTGTGCTGCACAAACTACTTAACCTAAGTGGCTTATAAGAAAACATGATTATAGTGACGGAGGAATTATGAGCAGGGAATCAAATCGGAGTTTCTCTTTGGAGTCTGATGGTGGCATCACGTTTCATTCATATTATTTAAAGGTCTACATTCTTCACCCTGATTCAAGGAATGAACACTGATACTTTTTGTTTTTGATTAACTTTTTGGGACTTTTTAGAAACAGGTGAAAGGGTTTATTTTAGGATTTATATTTTTCAAATAAAATGTATATGGAAAATAAACAGAGTTCTCAAACAGCAGTTGCAGCAGTTGTGATTCTTTGGATGAACGTTTTCATGTTGTCTTATGCGGACTGTTGGAACCCAAATCATCTTTAGTAAGATTTTAAATGTCACCGTGTCGGTTTTGTAAACTGCAAAATACTTTGATGCAGTATCAGTCGGTCGACTCTGACAGTTTTTCAATAAATTGCATTTATTAAAGTAAAAACGAATAAAACTAATCTGTTAAATCTCTTCATTTTGAGGAGTTTTGTTTCATAATGAATAAATATATGGATTCTGTTTGTCGGATAAAACAAGATATTCTAACTTCAGCTGTGTTTTCTGACATTTTTTACGGTTCAAAAGATTGTTTAACCTAAAATGTAATCAATATTTCCAACCCCAAGTCCGCATTTTGACAGTAACTCTATTATTAACTCTATTATTAACGTATTAAGATTTCAGATATTACACTTCTCCTTCAGAACAAGTGATCAGTTTGTGAGAATCTGTAAATAATCAACAAATTAATCCAAATCAGTTTATTGATATTCAGCGGTGAAAAGAAACAGGTACTTAATAATAATAATAATAATGATAATAATAATAATACATATATATGTAATGTTATATGTATTTAATCGCATTGAAGAACATGATCTGTGATTTAAGGGACTTCTTCTCAGAGCGTTGCAGTGATTTCCGGTCGAGTGGCGCCCTCCTGTGGCGCTGCGGCCACATCACAGCGGCGCTCATTTTTAAACATTATTTTAATTAAAGTAAACACAGAACGAGCTGCTAATGAGGTACTTCCGGTTGTTGTGGCCGTTTATTCCTCTGCTCTTAATCCTCCATCGATCAGATATTAATCCGCAAAGACGTAACAAATCAAAGTTGTTATATTATATCGTGTACATTATGCTGTCTATGTAATGTACAGACTGAATGAATGTAGGTGGATTTGTTAGAGCTGTTTCTCTGCGCCTCTTACGAGCTTTCCAGTTAAATAGCTGATGAACTCAGAAAGTTACAAAATAAACTAAAAAATCTGATTTTGTCCCAAAAACGAATGACCTGAATACAGAAACACATCAAAGGGATTATTGTTATAATAATGGAGGAGCAGAAAGCCTTCAGCCGCCTGCGAGTTTCTGACTAATTGAAAAATTGTTACCAGATATTGCATTCATCAGTTCATCAAACAACCAAATGTACTCACTAGTTCTTAATTATACTCAATAATTCTGTTCACTGAGGTGATCACCTGAAATAATGAATAAAAAAATAAAAAAATTTAAAAATTTAAAAAAATTTTCCTTTAGATTTTGCTGTAATGAATAAATAGTTTATAACTTTCAGATGTTTGAATGAAGAACTCTTTGGAACCTGAATGTTTCATGGTCATAAACACAAACTCAAGCATTTAACCTCATGAGCAACAGATAGAAAAGAACAACTGAGAACAAAATGAGAGTAAAATCTACGAGGGTGACTTCACATTGAATGTGTGTTTCTTTTGACATGACACATCTTTTCATGTGCAGGATTTCAATGTAATGCAGACGTCGACACATGGGCAACACACACGCACACACACACACACACACACAGCTATGACAACGCAGCGTGTGTGTCAGCGTATTCTCAGTCACCGTGTGAGTGAAATGCTTTCTGGGTAATTTTTCAACACAGAAGAGCGAGCTTCATTAACCGCTGACTGACAACAGTCGTCTTATCGCACTGAAAAAGGATGAAGCGATATTTAACGAGGCGATATTAGCGAGGCCTCCTCACATCTCGTTCATTTTGCACTTTGGCGCGTGGAGCAGAGAGGGTGAGCCGGGAACCGCGAGGTTGGCGGTTCCAAACCCCAGCTGCTCCATGTCCCATGTCAAAGAGTCCCTGAGCAAGACACCTAACCCCTAATTGCTCCCCAGGCTAAAGGGTAACAACCATGGGTTAAAGATGCAATGTGAGTGGCTTTGGTATTTAACACTGGGCAGATTTATTTTTGACACTTATTCAGAGATAAATCGTTAAACTCTTGACGTTGAGTGTTGATTTAACACTGACGCGATTGGGACAAATAAGTCAATTTAACTCTGTGCACAAATGTGCTGTGTAGGAGGTTAGTGATCCAATCCGCATTGGTTTTATTGATTTTACTTCCCCGCTGGGTTCATATTTCTCATGTGGAAGGAGTGGAAGTAACGGGGCGGGAGACGTTGTGCTTCGTGCGTTGTGTTGTTTTACTCCCGTTGCTCTGCTTTGCTTTCCTGTTCCTTAAACCGCCGCCTGATCCCAGTGTCCCGCGCTGTTTGTGCTAATGCCAAATCAAAACTCTTCTTCCCAACGCGTGAATGCCAGAAACGAGTTGATTACCGCTGAAAATAAAACGCCGTCCTCATTTTTAACCATTGTGGGCATTTTAGAGCAGAAAGAGCTGAACCTCATGGTTTGCAGATTGAAGGGAATTTTATTCACCAAATGTTGGTTCATCTTTAAAAACCATTAAAGGAAAAATGATTACGCAATCGATCAGTCATCACCGCACGCACAGAAACAAGCAAACCTTTAATGTCATGTCCTTTCCTCTACAGAGTCCCAGATTTAAACAGCAGATCAGAGCCTCGGCCAAACACAACACAACAAATTGATTTAAGTTTGATTTTTAAAAGGTTATAAATGTCCAACGTTTGGCTCTCAGTGAAAAACTGAACCCGAGCCAACGCTCTCCTCCGGATGTGGAGCTTCTGAAAGACGTCTCAAGTGCCGCGCGTGGCGGCCATTTAACGCCCCCGCCCCCCGCCTTTGGAAACCAATGTGCGTCCGCTCACACGGGAAGTGCTCCCTGCCGTGAAGCTGCTTCCAATTCCTGCCTGCGACGCATAATGGATTTCCTCTGAATGCTTTCGTTCTAAAGGTTACTGCTCCCATCGTCGCTGATTCCCTCAAACTACAGTGGAGCGTTCTTTGGGGGGTTTGGGAAAGGGCCGCGCGTTCCCGCCGTTGTTGGCATCCTCGCTGCGCGCACGCGCCTCGCCCGTCGCACCAGATGTAGAAGAAGATTGAAGATTCTCAATTTCCTGCCCGTCGCACACGCCGGAGAAACGGAGTTCACTCTGCGGCGACGGATTCCGTCCCCCTGCCTCGGGCCGGCGACAAAGCCGAGAGGTCACCTCCAGTTCTCCCGCACGCCACTTTAATTCAAGAGGTCAAATTCAATCCCAGTCAAGATGCGGCGCAGGTGAAACGTGTGCTTTGGTTGAACCTAAACGTGCCCCATCGCCGGCCCGCGTTAGTGACGGTGCTCTGCAGCACCAATGAGCTACTCGCCCAAGGAAGAGACTTTCATCACGTTCCGTCAAATCAAAAGGCGTGAAACACACCGTCACTATGAATATATTTAAATATATCCTCAAAGGAACGGAGCGAGAGAAGGGGCAGGATTAACCGTCCGCGCTCTTCTTTGGATATTTGGACCTCGCTGAGAAAAGACGTGTTCATATTCTTATTACAATAAGCGGCCATCGTGTGTTTATATGTACGTCTTCTGGTATTTTACATCACTTTGTCTGGATTTAAGTGATATTCTCCAGTTCGATGAGGACAAATATTTATCGGTTCATTTCTAAAACTTCTAAAAGTCAGTACGATGTAATGTATCTGACTATAGGGCAGCATGTGTTAAAACTGCTTAAACACGAAGGAAAAGAGACAAAAGTAAATTCAGCAGGAGATGAACAGCGTTCTGGTTTAATTGAGCGTTTTGAGAGTAGATCATCACAGCGTCTTATAAAGGAATGAATCTTTTTAATCTCGTACATTTCCTTCTTTGGCTGAATACAAACTTTACAAATGAAGACACATGTTTTTCATTTGCTCTCATATGTTTGGTCAACCATCCGCAGTCGGTCTGAGCGATCAATGGGAACGCCGCGTGCAGCCCAGCTGGACTATCGGACTTCCCGTGGACTCGTGCCATGTTTTATTTGAGCTGCAACGTGACGAAGACGTTGATGAATAATCCTCCGCTGGGGATGAAAGGTGAGAGAACATATTGCAGCAGGTGGGAGGTCCCGGGGGGGGGGGGGGGGGGGGACCGAAGCAGTTCTTACTGATTAGTGAGGCCCCTCTGGTTTGCACAATGATATTTCCATTTCAAAAGCTTCCCGCCGGACTGGAAGGATGAATCGGCGGATTTAATGGATGCTCAGACGGCTCAGGAGCGCCGCGCACCTCCGCGGGTTCCCCCCCCCCCCCGGCTTCTGATGCACGCCGTGTCGGTGTTATCAGATGGAGACTGTACTTCAAACAAGCAAACAAGCTACTTAGAGGCCTGTGGTGGCCATTATATCCACAATGGCAATGGAGTTATTTTGAGTTTCTACCTTTCATTAAAGGAAAATGCACTCGATGGCTCCATTTTCTGTCTCTACAGCCACAGGAAAGCCTTCGGGATGGACGCACGATGCTTTCTGCTTCCTCTGAAATAGATACACTGCTTTCATGAATTTGGTTTGCACACATTGCACTTCGGAACGTGGGTTTTATGTCTGAAAGCCAAAGCCAGCTGCAGTGAACAGAAAACCTGTTTTTTGGCAGATGTCAACGGGAACCTGGAATGCGTGCCAGTTGAAGTTGACAGTAGTGTTTTTTCTTTTCAAACACACTTAAATCAGAAAGCAGGCGAAACCTCTCGAGGGAATTGTGCTTCTGACGGACGAGGAACACGCAAACGCTGCAGCGCCTCCGGGTCTGAACAAAAGAAAAACAGAAGGAGAAAAGAATCGCTTTCAAGACAAAGGTCAAAGCAAAAGAACAAGAAGAAGAAAGTAACCGTCTGATCGATTCTCATCACGAGCGCTGGGAACTGACGCCCACCTGCAGACGCAGACGCAGTGACACCCGCCATCGGCTGAACTCGCCTCGGACGCCTCCGCCAGTCGGGCTCCAGGCCGCGTTGCCGTCCTGGGATCTCAACGCGTCCCAGGACATTCCAGGCCGCGGCGCTCATCGTTCCAAATTCCCCCGCGGCATCGCCCGCTAAACGAGGGCCCGTGGAGATGCTGAGGGGGCCCTCAGCATCGGTGGGAAGGAACACGACCTCCCTGAAGACAACTCCCCTAATGGAGAATAATGTATCTTATTCTATTCATGAGCTCTATTGATTGTGTCGGCGGCGTACACGCGGAGGTCAACCTGCTGCACGACGGAGAGAATCGAAGATTAAATCATTTCATCTTCGAGGGCCTTTCGTGCTCATCCATCAGGCTCACATATGGCGTTTTGCTTCGATGAATGAAACTTGCCGAAATGAGCAGACGATGATGAATGAGTTCTGCGTGTGTAAAATCCCACCCATTCAAAAGTGATTAGCCTTTAAAAGAAAAACAAACTTTTAATTGCGATTAATCTAGATTAAGATGAATTTGTGATTTTTAAAAATATTTTTAAATAAATGAAGTAGCAGCCTCTGAGGGATTAATCCGTTCCATCTCATCCATTTTCTTCTTTGGGGAAATGCGAGAACGTACATATGTATATGTGTGTGTATATGTGTGCATGTGTATGAACTGGCAGCTAGCTAACACAGATCATGGCATGGAGGTGTTTTTTTCCAGATCCCCCACCATTCAAACGCTCCAACATGAATTAAGAACCCTTTAACCTCTCAAAGAACCATTTAATATCCCAAAGAATCATATGAAAAACATGCAGAACCGTCTAACGTTAAATGGTGTTTTTTTTTTGTAGAACCACGCTGCCTTCAAAAGGATTAATTAAGAACCTTTTTTGCTGTGTTCGGTGATTCTCTGCATTCTCGTTCTTTCCATTTTCTCCGACATTAGCACCTTTGTGGTCGAGCACCGAGCTCTACGTCGTGTTAAAACAATGCCGTGCTACTGCTGAATTTACTAATGAGGGTTATTGTACCGGCACGCCAAAGGGGGCTCAAAAGAAGCACCAAGATGAAGACCGTTTCAACAAAAACTGTTTCAACACTGAATTCAAGCACTGATTTTAACCAACGTCAGCTATCGCGAAGACCTTAAAAGCGGTCTTGTAAATGATGCTACTTTTCAAACAATACTTGTAATTAATCAATTCCTACAAGGTATTAGCACTCATTAGCAACTTTATAAAACCTGGGGGGAGAAAACATTAAATCTACAGTAGCAGAAGTATGAAATAAAAGTTGTAGGGCCTGAAGGAGCTGCTGGAGTCAATGGAACATTGAGCTTACACTAGGCAAGAAGTAAATTTCTGCGCCTCGTTAGTCGGCCCGTCTTTATCAGAGAGGGCGAGAACAAAATATACCCGCTCGCGTCTATGCGTTTTCATAATCCTCTATCAGAGAATGTAGAAGACCTTCCGTGTATTAGTTTCTAGTGACGTAGTTGCAAGGCGATGTAAATGAATGGGCCAAAATAAAACGTAGTATTGTCACGATTTGGGGCAGAAAGCGCGACAATACCACGTTGGTCCAACGTAGCTATTGGCTGTGAGACTGGGTTGGGTATTTATAGAGATCCGTAAAGGTGTGAAATGTAGTGTCCACACCTCTGGGAGTGAGTTCAATGTAACTCGGATTTCGAATGGTCAATATGAGTTGTTGTGCAAATATTACATGCATGCGTTCCAGTTGATTACATCACATTAAATACAATCGTAGCTGTACATTGGTATTATTCTATTGATTACAGTTTCAAAATTACAGTGGTTTTACAATATTGTCATTACTTTATTGGTTACATACAGTAGCTCTAGAATCATGGCTGTATTCTGGTGTACACTAAATGCATTTTTATTAATTTATGAATCGGGTTGTCAGTTTATTTCTAATATCCTACAATTAAAAATGTCCCTACTGTTGAGAAACGAGTAACTAATTATTTTATTCTGGTCCAATGAATATAATAGTACTCCTCAATCAAATGCATAACGTTGTGCCTGTTGTAGTTGTGCTACAATCAGTTTGTAGATGCAGTAACTGTAGATTTACCGTACCAGTACATACATTTAATTTCTTGGGGAGGTTTATGGTATCTGACTAAACCAAATTCAAGTATGTTTTTCTGGCTGGGAGACAGAAACATGCCAACTAGCTGACGTTACCTGTAGCTAGTTTACTTAGCTAACGTTAGCTAACGTTAACGTTCAGAGTATTTTCCCTACCATTGTTTTTTATTATCCACTAGGATTGAGTATTGTTTGGGTTTTTCCTGATACCAGTGCTAAAAAGATACTTTTAAAACATACCGGTGCCTAAACAGTGGCTGAACCAATACTTTTTTTAACTTGAAATTATGGACAATATATGAACTGATAACGGTTTACAAAATACGAGTCGGAAGTGTATGTATTATTTCATTGGAATTTTCGGAATATTAATCATTTAGTTTATGATTATTGTGCAGGAACTAAAGACATGTAACATATATTGAAAAGCATTTATGTTGGATTGACGCTCCTTATGTGTCTCGATTCATTGACGTCATGATTGCAATAAGTGCAAAACAGAAGAGCTCCATGAGGCACGAGAGCATGCCGTTTATCTACCGTGTGACAGAGTTTATTAGTTTTATATGAAGGTGGCGCTTCATATGCGCAAAATAAAGACAAAACGAAGAGAATTAAACAATCTCCTGTCGTGTATTTAGTCGTATGTGTAGGCTGTTAAATTGTCTATATATATATATATATACGTGTATACATGTATATATTTACATATATACATATACACACATCATTTCCTTTATTAAAGGTGTTTGAATTAAGTTATTTTACCTTCATTTTACGGTCTTTTGACCGTTTTCTTATGTTTTTTTCTTTTACAGTGTAGGTGTCTTGCTCGGGGACACTACACAGGACCACGATCTGCAGTTGTCACACATTAATATAAAACTAACATGATTTACCTTAAAATTACAAAGAAATAATATAAACCTTCATATAATGATATAATTATCGTTATTTTACATTATTTATGTGCTCCAGTTCACCAGAACCTGTCCATCTGTAGGCGGTAAACTGCAGCGGGCGTGATGGATGGTCACAGCATCGAAGCATCTTCGGGAGAGTTTATATAAGAAGCGCTTTGTCCTCTCGGCTCGGGGCTTGAAATACTTTGGGAGAAAGAACTGGAACCTGGAGGTGTCCTTCAGGAGGATTAGATAAAGACATGACGTACATGGATTTACACCATCTGTCATTGTCATTCATCGAAGAAAGTAACCAAAAGGGTCAACGCTCACATGAATGAAGGAAGGACACGGTACGAGGTTTGCATTTGTGGCACAAACCTTCATGTGGGTAAAACCTCATCTTTCTGTGGACTGTCGGTGATTGAAAAGAAGAAAAAGGACAGTACAGACCTCCCACAGCATCCCTTCCCCATAGACATCAGTTTATGAGGTTGGTGAATTTAGTTCAGGAGGACTGAGCTGTACTGCAGTAAAAAGATGATGTCCAAAGGTCTAAGGGGACACGGTGTGCTTCAAGAAGGAAGGAATAGCCGTAAAAAGTGACCACGGATACACAGTAACTGTATTGTTTTACTTCTGAATCCAAAAAAAGCATCAAAAGCTGACGTGGCTGTGAGGAAAACTGAATTAACGTCCCTGACGGCTGCCAGCTTGTGGCCCTTTATCGTCGCCCTTCTATCACGTTCACATCTCTTTGTTCAGCTTCATATTTAAGCTTTAAGCCCTCTGTGGCGTCGGGGGAGCGTGTCAACGCCATGAAAGCAGCATGCAGCTATCAAAGCCCAGATGAAACCTCTCCTTTTTGAAGTGTTGGACCCAATGAGCACTTTGGTTAATCGAGGTCATCCGGATGCCCACCAGAAAAGTGTGGTTTGCAAATGGAAAAATATACATTTGTTTTCTATTGAAAAGTTGAAACTTCACTCCTTACTGATTTATCTGGTCAGATAAAGCAATTATTACTCATGATGATTTAATTTCTCTTTTACAGGTTTAACTCCCTAGGTCGGATTATATTCTTGCTCAAATGGTTTAAAACCATCAGGCAGTAAAATTTGGAGACCTCCTACCATCAGCAATCCGTTTCATTATTATTATTTCGAGAGAATATATATCTTTTGGCACGCCAGAGAGAGCAGCTCGGGGTATTCAGAGAGGGATGCGATCAGTCTGTTCATCCAACCCCATATCCAGCCCTTATGTAACCCATATCCCCCCTTATCCAACCCATATCCAGCCCATATCCAACCCCTTATCCAGCCCATATCCAACCCCTTATCCCCCCTTATCCACCCCATATCCACCCCATATCCAACCCCTTATCCAGCCCATATCCAGCCCATATCCAGCGCATATCCAACCCCTTATCCAGCCCATATCCAACCCCTTATCCCCCCTTATCCAACCCCTTATCCACCCCATATCCAACCCCTTATCCAGCCCATATCCAGCCCCCTTCGCTCCCGACGTCACCGCATCAAATCAGCTACGCGGGGGTCCGGCTGTAAATCCTCCACTTGCGCTCCGAGCGGCTGGCTGAGCGCATCCCGCAACGCATGAAGCGCATTCGCGGTGACGCACGTGAACGCGCACTGATACCGAGCCCCAGGAGCCGGGACGCCGCGTGCCTCCTTTTGCTTTTTGCCATGTTCTTGTCTGTGTGTTTTCCGTCTCTATGTTCAACGCATGTCCCATTAGGACTAAAGTGGACGTTTTTTTTTCGCTGTTCCTTTTCTCGGAGCCGCTTGATTTGAAATAGACCAAGGTAAGACAAACCCTTTGGCTTCATTTGATTCATTCATTTAAAAATACATATTTTCCTTGTTGAAGTTTGAACATTGTGGCCCATCGGGGCGCACAGCTTTCTGGACAGTGACCCAAGGGGAGGAAGCTGCGCGCTGCTCATCCATCTCCTCCCCCAAACTGTTCCATCCGCTTTGGTCCACTGAGGCTCCCCACAGAGACCGCTTTGTCCACAACTGCTCACTCATGCGCGTTTTTTTTTTTTGCACACTCAGCTCCCTCAAGTTGTTCCATTCCGTGCCGAAAATGTGATGCGCCAAGTTCCCAGCGGGGAAGAACGATCGGAAGCGAAAACAGCCCGTGGGAATCCGCACGTTTTCCACTACAGCGCGTGTGAAGTGCAACGACCGCAACACGCGCGCAGTGTTTGCGCGCACATTGTACCACAGTGCGCACTCTCATCCACCCCCCCGCGCGGGTCTCTGTGCTGTTGATTGATTCAATCATTGATAGTGCGCGAAATCCGAGGCAGCTCATATCGGGGTAAAGTGGAGTCCGGCTACACGGTCAACTAGAACATACTGAATTTCTGACGGTGTCCTATAATAACGCATACGTAACGACCTTGAGTGTGATTTGAATAGAAACGTCATCTAGAACATCTTCTGGCCTCTTGACCGCATCCATCCCGTTAGATGCGGATGCGCTGTGACAGCAGAGAAACATCCAACACGTCCACACTGTGGCGTAAAATAATGAGGTGAAATAGCTGTGGGATGAAGGTTGTCAGCGAGCTTGTGGAGCTGCACATTCCCCCGCTGGCCTCTCTCGTTTTGTGTGTCCGAAGATCAGGTTTTGTTTGGCATATCAGGTACATCTGGTAAATAACTTTAGGCCCTGTGGAGCTTAGACTGATACGTCGCGACATAAGAAGCTGTTGTCTTTAGTTTTGCTTTAATTAATGGGCGTTAAACTGGTTGTTTAACTAATGATGCTGAGATTAGTCCCTTAAGAGTTCTGATGTCAATAAAATCGCCATTTGGGATGTTTTGCATACCACGGTTTCTTTTTTGCATTTGACTATAGTGCAATATTTCAGTATATTAGTATTCTGACATATAATGATAAACAATGCAGTGTTTAAAAACCCAAAGACAAGGAGCCCACAAGAGGCCGACGCAGCATGAACATGAAATGTTTAAATCAAAATACTCTCCAGTCTATCAATTACCCATCCGCATATCTGCTGCCCGGCTCAAGGGGGCGGCGGGCTTAGTGGGGTACTCGAGAAGTCTCCCTCCCCCAGAAATGCTTCCACCCCTCCCGAGGAACACCGAAGCGTTCTCAGGGCCGGACGAGATGTCTATCGCCCCTCCTCCAGCGCGTTGTGGGTCTCACCGGCGAGGCATCTCTGATTTCCCTGGCGGCAAACCGCTACCCCCCCCCCCCCCCCCGGTGCGCGCTGGAGGTCACGTTCTGCAGGAGCCAACAGAGCAACGTTATCTCAGAAAGAGCTAAGACGCCATTCTGCAAGTCCAAAACCCAGAAGCTACACGTGTCGGCCAAGGCAGCCCAACGATGTCCAGAGCCTTCAACATCTCACCCACCCGTGTCCCGTCCGGTCCCGATCCACCGCTGAAGAAAGCCTGAGCGTGGCCATGCTCTTCCTTTCTGAGGTGGTTTAGCAGAACCTCCATCAGGCCAACGGAAAAGTCCTTGTCTCGCCGGATTCCTCCCACACACACTTGCTTCTGGCAGCTAACGGCGCCTTCACGGCCAATCGGTATACCTGCCGTTCCCAGAGACCCCCCCCGGGGGGCCAGCCAAGCACCAAAGTTTCAAAGGACGCAGGCGCCGATGACCTTCTGATCACTTCTCCTCCAAGCTGCTCCCACCAGGAGCGCTCTGAACGCGTCACGAATCGCACTTCAGCCTCGTTGGTTTTTTGTCGTGACGGACCGCCGGCTAACTCTCCTGTCGCTCCGCATCCAGCCACTCACTCCCAATCGGTCCCTCACCTGCTGTTCAGGCCTGTCTCACCCGCAGCCTGCTCCCTCGTCAGTCCCTCGCCGTTAAGGTCCGCTCACTTGTCCCCTGCCGGATTCTCTTCGTGTCACCGCCAAGCTCGTCAGTGGAGAACGCCGGTTCTTTGGCTGAGCTTGTTTTGTTTTTTTCCACTCTGGATTTAACCAATTCCTTGTGTGGGTGTACCCGGGGGTTTGACTTCAACCTGGTGGTTTTCGTGAAGAGCGACACACCTTTCTGGTTCATTTCTAATATTGCAAATTGCTTATTTTGCCTCACGTGCATCTGCTCCGACCCCGGAAACGATCCAATAACATCTACACTCTGCAGAGAGGTTGTTTGGAGTTTCCCGAGAAACAAGAGCTTCAATCAAACGTGTTCAGTGTTTAGGTTTACTTTCTCCTCCCAACGCAGTATCGATTACAACGCACAGCCTCTGACACAGAACATCCCACCGAAGGCGCCGGGATGCATCTGCCCTTCTACAAAATAAGTCATCAAGACCGGGACCGAGTCGGGTCGGCGAGGCTCATCGCGCAGCTCTCACACTCTAAACCTCCCCGGGCCCCCTTCGAGTCCGGGCCGGGCGCCCCATTCACAACCCGTTCGTTTGGCCCATCCACACCCAAAGGCAGCAGCAGCACCGGGGAGGTTTTAGCATCGACGCTCCAGAAAGTAGCTCGTAGCGTCAGACGTTTCCTGCCGGTCAGTCACAAAGACGAAGCCCAAAGGTGACTTTACAGAGCGACACAGTTACGGTAAACCAACGTCCAATCGAGGTGATCAGGAGTCACAATCCCAACGGGTCCCTCGCACACGACGCAGACCTCATCTCTGGACCCACAAGTTTGTCTCAGCTGCGCGTTTCGCTGTTGACTTCTCACCGTTCACTGAATCCGACCCAAAGCACCTGTGCACCTCACCAACGGCTGCTCAGGGACAGAGATGCGTTCTGGCTCCCGTTTTACCGTCTGCTGGCTGACGACGGCCCTTTTCTTATTCCAAAAACAAACAGATGTGCCCGTGACTCAATGGGCTCTGATTCATAACATGACAACAGGAAAACGGTTATTTAACTATTAACAGGATGCTCAGTAGTTGGCCTTCAACAGATTGATGTTATGTGTTAATATTTTATCAGTTATCAGTCAAACGAAAGAGTCAAAAGTCAAAATTTACCAGAGCTCAGAGTAAACTCGTTGTTTTATACCCCAAAATAGGCAAATATCACCATGAAACTTCCCCAATTGGTTACTTGGTTACTTACTGTCATGATCTTATTGAATATGTAGATGGATGCAGTCACTTCTAAATGAAAATCTAACATTGTATAAAGCCAGGATCAACATGATATGCTTTGTTAAATGAGTCAATACAGTGGAATAAGGTATAATATAGAAACATACATTATGAAAAACCCCACTTTCTTCTCTACATCAAGACAATATTTTGAATAATTTATAACTTTTCAAGTAAGGCGTATTTAAATGTTGGGGGTTTTGGGCCAGTGGACAAAGTACAAAGTCTTTTGTGTGTTTTCGTTCCAGTATTCTGAAACAAACCAAAATCAAAGGTTTACATTTTTTGGCCCAAATGACCTAAAAGAATATTCAATTACCAAAATTGTAAAAAATCAGATTAATCAGTGGAGAGTAATTGATTATTTTTGTCTCACCCATTGGAGGCTTCCTCAGAAGCGCTTCCCTCAAGCACTTTGTCCTGAAGCCACCGGAGCCCGATCTGCTGGGGAAGGTTCTCCTCTGTTTGCTCTCCTGAACCTTCTCCTCCTCCTTCTCCGTTCCCATTATGAAAGAACGCCTATTTGCGGCTTGATCACGTGACATTTTCCTGCCTCGTCGGATTCCCTCGTAACCTGCGGTGGAATGATGAATTATGCACGCTGCACATAAATGGGCACGATGTCACACTGTTACTGGAATGAGCTGTGCTACTGAATATTTTAATATTAGCGATGGAAATGTGTAACGTGAAAGGGTTGACCCGTGTCGAGTTGAACTCTGCGGTGCTGCTCGCCTTCACGCTGCGATTTGACCATTTCAGTTCATCATTCCAACAGGAGGAATCAACAGCAAATTCATTCATTCATTGATTCGTTTACAAGGCGTTGCTGAAGTAAACCGATTCATCATGAAGTCACCTGTCCCCTCTCAGGCTTAAAATGGACGAAGGACGTGGGAACAACCGGACGCCGCCGCCCGACAACTGGACGTTTCACAACTCGTCGGCGGAGCCCGCGGCGACCGGCAGCAACGTGACCTACGTGGGATTCTACCTGCACCAGCCGTCCACGGCGGCCATCTTCATCGTGTCCTACATGCTGATCTTCCTCGTGTGCATGGTGGGAAACGGGGTGGTGTGTTTCATCGTGCTGAGGAGCAAAAACATGCGGACCGTCACCAATCTGTTCATCCTGAACCTCGCCGTGAGCGACCTCCTGGTGGGGATTTTCTGCATGCCCACGACACTTCTCGACAACATAATCACAGGTGAGCCTCGGTCTTTCGTTGAGCCTTTGTTGGGTTTAATTTGGGGCTGTGTTTGTTCTGTTGTTTCAACACGTATAAAATCTACTTTTCAAGGGGTGACTGGCGGAGTTGTGAAGACACCTTTCATTGTTTGCTTTGATTGTTTAATACTATTATTTATTATTCATTTTACACGTTTGGAGACTAACAAAAAGTAGCACTATTTGAACAGCTTTTTGGTGAATGTACATGAAGACATTCGTGGTACCCTGAAGATGAACCCTAACACTGAGGTACCCGTCCGCCGTCCCTGGCGCCTCGTCAGCTTCCGCTCGTAACACGTGACCTTTCAAAATAAACCTCTGTGTTCACCAGAAAAGTACAGTGAAGGTCGAATACGTACGGCCTCTTTTCCAGATAAACGTGCTGCGCTGCTTCGGTCAGGTGTCACATTTTTGACGAGTCTAAAAACGGAGATTTACCATTTTCTTGTCCCACTGCTGCCGCCCTGTATTTTTTTAAACGACCGCCCCGCTATGCGTAAAAGGCCTGTGTGAAGAAGGAAAGGGACAGACAGAGCCAGTGTGTCCTCCTGTGTGAAGAAGGAAGGGGACAGACAGAGCCAGTATGTCCTCCTGTGTGAAGACGGAAAGGGACAGACAGAGCCAGTGTGTCCTCCCGTGTGAAGAAGGAAAGGGACAGACAGAGCCGGTTTGTCCTCCCGTGTGAAGAAGGAAAGGGACAGACAGAGCCAGTATGTCCTCCTGTGTGAAGACGGAAAGGGACAGACAGAGCCAGTATGTCCTCCCGTGTGAAGAAGGAAAGGGACAGACAGAGCCAGTGTGTCCTCCCGTGTGAAGAAGGAAAGGGACAGACAGAGCCAGTGTGTCCTCCCATGTGAAGACGGAAAGGGACAGACAGAGCCAGTGTGTCCTCCCGTGTGAAGAAGGAAAGGGACAGACAGAGCCAGTATGTCCTCCCGTGTGAAGAAGGAAAGGGACAGACAGAGCCAGTGTGTCCTCCTGTGTGAAGAAGGAAAGGGACAGACAGAGCCAGTGTGTCCTCCTGTGTGAAGAAGGAAGGGGACAGACAGAGCCAGTATGTCCTCCTGTGTGAAGACGGAAAGGGACAGACAGAGCCAGTGTGTCCTCCCGTGTGAAGAAGGAAAGGGACAGACAGAGCCGGTTTGTCCTCCCGTGTGAAGAAGGAAAGGGACAGACAGAGCCAGTATGTCCTCCCGTGTGAAGAAGGAAAGGGACAGACAGAGCCAGTATGTCCTGAATGAATCTGGGTGTTATTGTGGAATGTGGGCCAGGAGACCTGCTCTTTGGAGGAGACCTGTTCTTTGGAGGAGACCTGTTCTTTGGAGGAGACCTGCTCTTTGGAGGAGACCTGCTCTTTGGAGGAGACCTGTTCTTTGGAGGAGACCTGTTCTTTGGAGGAGACCTGTTCTTTGGATAAAAAGTCAGGTCTTGAGCAGGTTCTCGTGTCTCGGGTAATAAAGTTTGTGCCTCGTGTCCGTAAACGTAGTTTATGGAGGTGTCGATTAGCGCGGATTGGACCCTGGTCAAGGTGTGCGGCTTCGCAGGTTTAAACTTCTCAAATCATTTACAGACCAACGTCTTGCCAACGAGGCTCATTGGATCTCTTTGGGTCTGGCCAGAGGAAGGTCAACAGGTTCCTGGGACTTCCGTCCTCGGAGGTTACTGGCGGCGTCCTGCCAGCACGTGGTCGTGATGACACAAGGGATGGATGTTCTTTGAGCTCCAGTAATACTCGCTGTTCTTTATCCTCTTCACTTATTGTCGGCTGGCACCAGAGAGGGTGAGAAGTACGTTCGATGTGTCCACATTCAGAAGGCCCCTCTGTTGACAGTTTAATCGGAACACTGAATTTATTCCTGAATGACTATTTGAATCCGTGCGGTTTGTGTTGCCGACCTGCAGCTCAGTTAACTGGAGGAAATAACAGTCCAATTTAAATCCATGAGCCTGTCGGGACAACAAGTTAAATATTAACTTTCTGAATAACTCCCAAAGCAGGGTGTCCTACCGCTTGTATTTATTGCACGATTGCATCATATTTAACATGAATGCGTTCATGTTTGTCGTAATACTTTGTGTGGAAACAGTCAGTTAATTGATGTGATCTGATACAGTATAATAAAAAAAACGAACTCAAGTGAAACTTCCACTTTGGGTGGTTGTGAATGCAGAAATGTTGAAGGAACACAAAGGTGCTGTTGCTACATCACTCCGTACATCTCCATGATGATGTTATTAATCTCATTCTGCTCATAAACATGCCACCGTTTTTTATTTATTCATTATTTATTAAAAATGATACGTGATGCGAAAACCTCTCATGGATTAACAACATAGAAGAAGTGAGGCGATCGATGAATCAGAGGACAAAGGACAATGTAACCGGTGCTGGAAAGCGTCTCTTTAGAGACGCAAAGGGGGGGACTTCTGAAAGGTGAAACGTTCGAACCCGCGGAGCTCGGCAGGCGTCCGACCGCCCGTCTTCACCGTCGCCATGACGGGACCCAACACCAACCGTCCTTCCTCGGACACAATGGGGTTTGGTCCTCAAGCTGACTGGGATTGTCCGCCGTGATATAGCTTCTTTAATAGTGCCGGGTAGCTTGCTGGTGTGAACGTAGCATTTAACGTCCCCCCCTGCGTCCCTCCTCCCCCGCGTCTCCCACTTTGTACTTTCAGCTGAGGAACAAGTTCATGAAGAAGTTGCCGAGAGACGCCGAGGCCTCCAACGTGCTGGTGGGGGAGGTGGAGTTCCTGGACGCGCCGTTCGTGGCGTTCGTGCGTCTGCAGCAAGCCGTGATGCTGGGAGCGCTCACCGAGGTCCCCGTCCCCACCAGGTAGACCCGAGACGCACGCCTGCGCCCGATGTCGAGGGACGCTTTCGGGGGCAGGGTTACCGCAGAGACCGTCGTGGTTTTCTCGGGGAGGATTTGAACTCATCTTTTACGGTTTCACACAGAATGTCAGAGAAGATGTAATTAAATCGTTTATCAGGGTAATGTCACCTTTTAATTGTAAAGTAATCATATTATGAACTTATGAACATTGATTGTAAATACAAAACACTCATTTCTTAACAGCGTTTATTTTAATTTGTGCTCGGCACGGACAATTATCATTAATTCATTATTATTTTCAAAGTCCATTTTTTTGCGTTTTATGACACTTTTAAGTAAAACCACAGGAGCGACTCCAAACTGTTTTAACTGTTGAAACCAAAGAGGCAGAAAGTTCCGAACTAGTAAATGTTGCGTGTATACATAGCAATGCCCATAGCAATTCTGTGCTATGGTTACACATCTAGTGCGTCACCTTTCACGGCCCACACTCGTGGCAGACGCGCACAATGCTGTGTACTGTATGCAGCGGCTTCCCTAATGACGACACTGCTTTGTGCTCGGAGTTTGTTCTCAGGTTTAGAAAGTTGTAGATGCCACATGGCAACAGTTTGTCGCGTAGATAAAGTAAAGCTGGCGTTAATCTTCACGCCGATTGCGCATATATTAAAGGTGTTTCGGTCGGAAGACGCAACGGCATCGCTAACGCAAACCGTTTTGTTGCATTTGCAGATTTCTATTCATCTTGCTGGGACCCAAAGGCAAAGCCAAGTCGTACCACGAGATCGGCAGAGCGATCGCCACGCTGATGTCGGATGAGGTTCGACGTCTCATCTTCTCACATATGTTTTAACGCTGAAAGCGAAAGACGCAGCCTCAGGTTTCACCCGCAATATTTACGCCTCAACGTTTACACAAAGTAGCCGGTATGAGAGGAGCCGACATGCTTCTCACGCTATAAATAATCCTCTGTGGACCCATCGATGTTAGATTGCAGCTGACATTGTGTTTCAACTGTCGTTATTTAAGCCGCACTTCATGGTAAGCTGTTAAAGTTTCATTTTCAGGGTTAATTTATCACCTTTTTACATTTTTATTTGTGAACCCATTAACCCATATTAATCGCTTCACTGGCGTTTGTTGTGTTGGTGCGTTGTGCTTTTGATGCTCGGATGTGACAAGTCTCTCTCTGTCCCACCCGGACGCCCCCGTCCCTCTTTGTCGGCGTTCAGATCTTTCACGACATCGCGTACAAGGCCAGGGACAGACAGGACCTGCTGGCCGGCATCGACGAGTTCCTCGACGAGGTCATCGTGCTTCCTCCGGGCGAGTGGGACCCGGCCATCAGGATCGAGCCCCCCAAATCCCTCCCCTCCTCGGACAAAAGGTGGGGAAACAGTCGGGCTTCCGCTGAATGTGACGGCCGTGTCTTGCACGGCGTACGTCAAAGAGCAGGCCGCCAAATCCCCCCCCCCACACAAAGGTCCACCTGGACGCACGATGAGGGATTACAGTCTGATGGTCAGAGGTGAAGCTCTCTGAGACCTCACAGACGTGGGTTTAAACTGCAATACTGACCAGTTGAGTCATACGGGGGAGGGAGCGTCACAACCATTCCATACAAGTTAGCATTAGCATTAGCCTCCCGTTAGGACCGGAGCTACTGGGCACGCCGGGTCTAGACTAAAGGTTTTTGGCATTTCAGTTCTATCTTCAAGGGAATAATAAAATAAAATAATTTTCACAATTTCAGTGAAATCTGTTCAATCTCATCGAGCCAGAATATCAGCTCATTCCTTCTTCTGTTCTTCTGCTTCTGCTGTCAACTTTAAATAAAGTGACTGAGTCCCCCTGACGACTGATGAATGTATGATGATATTTGGGATCACAATTAATACACCCAAACAAATTGATCGTGCTGAATGTCCATCGTAGGAATGAGTTGTCGATATCGTCACGGCTGGTCGTCTCTTCATCAGCTATCGTCGTATCAAATAACGGATCAGGACACATTCGGCCCTTAAAATGCGTCTCCACGCTGCGTTTCCCCCTCAGCAGGGTCCTCATGTTGAGAATAAAGAGATCTTATCTGTAATCACAATTGTTCTACAAGGTCCTCAGGCTGTGTATTAATCTGCTGGTCATTTATTAAGCAATTTACACACACACACACGCCAAGGAAACCCTCCATAAAGACATGCATGGTTTAACCATAACACATTCTGGTGCAGAGTAATTCTGGTACCTCATAGTTTCAATAACAAAAGAGAATTCATTACTAGTTCATTTAAGAAAGAGTTAGTGGGGAAAAGAAATGTGAAAGCGAGGGTGTACCGGTGTGTTCAATTATGAACGAGCAGCTCTGTGCGTTTAATTCAACGCTGCTGGTTTACTCGCTGAGGGAGGAACGTCTTGGATGCGCATTGCTGCGCGCGAGCGCCGATCAATAACTCATATCAACGTCTTCTGATCAGCAACACGAGAAAAGAGGCCGTGACAACATGCTGACACTTACCGGTGTGTATTTGGCGCCATCTAGTGGCGAGTTCCCAGATTGCAGCCGGCTGAAAGTCCCTCGGGGGACAAAACGTGTGCAAAAAAAAATACGGCAAACGACGCAAAAACACGAACACACAAAAAAAGGTCTTTTATTATCAGGGCCAGAACTAGGTTTGTCCATCCAGGGCTACTGTAGGTTCTGTACCCACACAGAGATATGCCACGTATGTAATAAGTGGTAAAGTTCATACCAGCCTGAACAAAACTGTATTTCTGTGTATTTTTAGGAAAAACATGTACGCAGGAGACTCTCAGATGAACGGAGATATGCCTCACGGTGGAGGTCATGGAGGAGGGGGACATGCTGCCGGGGACGAGCTAAAGAAGACGGGAAGGTATGACACTGTGTCTCTTTCTAGTCGCTTCTTGTCCCCACGTGTTTCCCTCTGTCGTCCTGCTAAACCTCTTGTCTCTCTGTCCCCAGGTTTTGCGGCGGTCTCCTGCTTGACATCAAAAGGAAAGCGCCTTTCTTCGTCAGTGACTTCACCGACGCGTTTCACATTCAGGCCTTGTCGGCCATTTTGTTCATCTACCTTGGAACCGTCACGAACGCCATCACCTTCGGCGGTCTGCTGGGGGACGCTACGGAAAACATGCAGGTCGGCCCGAGGATTCGAACCTCTCAGCAGTTAGTTTGCCACCTTCCGCCCCCCCCCCCCCGAACCCTCTCCGCTGAATGCTTCCCCTCGGTGTGCGCAGGGCGTGTTGGAGAGCTTCATGGGCACAGCGCTCACCGGCGTGGCGTTCTGCCTGATGGGCGGCCAGCCCCTCATCATCCTCAGCAGCACCGGACCCGTCCTGGTGTTTGAGCGGCTGCTCTTCAATTTCAGCAGGTGCCGTCTCCACACAAGTCACTCAGAGTGTCGGGGGGGGGGGCCAATGTGTAGTTTCATTTAAATTCTCCATCTCGGTGAACGGGACGCCGGTCTGTCAGCTTCCACGTGTCCGTGTGGGAATGTCATTATTTTACAAACGTTTTGATTGAGGTAGAACAGCTGTAGGGAGTTTTTTCTACTTTTAGGGTTCGGAAAGCTCTCGTCCTCACTCCTTTGTTCTCGTCCCGGCCGGAAACGAAGATACAAAAGAGTCAGCTTGCGTAAATTCAAAAAAATCAAAAAGTATTTAATAACTAAACAACGTTATAAGGAACAAAATTACAAAGTGAAATACAAAGCGAACGGTAAAATATTTCGCGAAATAGAGAATCCTCTGAGCAAGTCTAAAGCGACTCATCAAAGCGGCTGCAGGAAAATTCAAACAGTCCTTTCCTCGCTTTGGTCCTTTGAAAACTCTTGAGGTGTGTCTTCTTGGGTGCGTTTGAATGTCATTGGCTTCTTCTTCAGAGTTTCCCCTCCTTCATTGTCCCCTTCACATCGAGGTGTGAAGCTGCAGCTGTAACCTGAGACCTTCTCGGTCCTATTTGTCCCTCACATTCCAATGCATTCAATGTAGAGACAGTCGGCTTTATGCCTCAATGAGTGAAGATAACAAAGCATACATCGTTTAAGTCTTCATCTTATAACTAGTACACTTTAATTACAACACGTCATTAATGATCCCCGTTCATCACACTTCATCATAAGATCTAAGACAGTTCATGTGGTCCAATTTTCAAGACATTTGCCTCAGTTGGCTGCCTTACATTAAGTTGTTCATTTACTACCTGACAGGAGAAAAAACTCCCAAAAAACCCTCTTTGGGGGATAAAATTGGGAGAAATCCATAAAGGACGGCAACTAGCATCCGTCCCCAGGTTTTAACATCACATTGTGACAGAATGTTAATGTGTGCAGTGTTTATATGATTTAAATGACTATGAATTGTGTTTGATTCAAATTGCATTCACTTCATCTAATATGTTAATGTAATAACTAATATCTAATAACACACAAACTATAATTCTAACACTAAACATTATTAAACATACTACAACTTCCATGACTAGGGGTGCCCTTTCTGGCTTTAATCCCTAACACTGTGCCCTCTAATGTGTGTGTTCATATGCGTCGTGCTTCAGAGACAACTCGTTGGACTACCTGGAGTTCCGCCTGTGGATCGGCCTGTGGTCGGCGTTCTACTGCCTGATGCTCGTGGCCACCGACGCCAGCTACCTGGTTCAGTACTTCACCCGCTTCACCGAGGAGGGCTTCTCCTGCCTCATCAGCTTCATCTTCATCTACGATGCCTTCAAGAAGATGCTCAAACTGGCCCACCACTACCCCATCAACGCCGACTTCAAGATGGAGCACGTCACGCAGTACGACTGCCTCTGTATGGCGCCGGCTGTTCTCGGTGAGATTCATCTCGTCTTCTCGCGGAGGGCCCGGTTCTTAGTATCGCTACACTGGAGCCTTATGTCCTGGTTTTCTCACCTGGTTCTTTCGTTGAGCTTGACAACAAGCAGAGTGTACATGTGCATATACACTCTGCAGACGGATGTTAGAAGGAAGGTGATCTTATCGAGGAAGGTTTCGTTTTGTTTTTTTGCAGAGAACACGACGGACTTGGTCGACAATCCACTGGACGGTTCTTCGCCCTGGTACCTGAACACCACTGATCTGGTAAGTCGTGCATGTTATTGTTGTTCTGCTTTGAGAAAACAAATGATGGAAGTATATTATTTAATCGGCATCAGTATTTTGTTCTTGCGGCAAAATGAATTGATCAATAGTTTGTGATCCATCATCAGTGGTGGAAGAAATACTAAGATATTTTACTTAATTAGCATTGAAATATTCAATTGTAATATAAGTCCTCATCAACAGAATGGCCAATTTTAGAATCAAATACATGACGTTGTTGGAAAATAATAAGTGAAGCATTGCTGATAAAGATGGAGCGTATTTCAACTTCTTAGTTGTGTTGTATTTACATTTTAACAACACAAATCTGCAGTAACTAATAACTAAATAATGCAGCATAAAATGGTAAATTGTATTTTACCGACTTTGGTCTCGAATCACATACTAACCACAGGCAGGAACATAACGATAAAGTTGAAGAACGTGCTGGATGATGTTGCCGGGGAATGAAGCGGTCCGATAAGCTTCTGTTTTTTGTTTCCTCCGCGCAGCCCATGAACGCCACCTGGTCGTCCCTCTCAAAGTCGGACTGCTTGAAGTACAACGGCGAGCTGGTGGGGAAGGCCTGCGAGTTCATCCCGGACATCACCCTCATGTCCTTCATCCTGTTCTTCGGCACCTACACCTGCTCCATGTGCCTGAAGAAGTTCAAGACCAGCCAGTTCTTCCCCACCAGCGTGAGTCGCCCCCCCCCCCGCCGAGCCAATTCCGCCCCCCCTGCAGGAATGAGGCGTTTTTTTTACACAGCGACAACTGTCTCAAGTGTTTGTGTCCTCGTCCGCCCAGGTGAGGAAGCTCATCAGCGACTTCGCCATCATCCTGGCCATTCTCATCTTCTGCGGCGTCGACATGCTCGTCGGAGTCGAAACTCCCAAACTCATCGTGCCGAGTGAATTCAAGGTGAGTCCCTCGCGTCGACTTTGCACGATCCAAGCGCACTTGGGCGATCGCGTGTAAAGCGACTCGCGTTTCATCTCTCTGGATGAATCCATCTTCCTCCTCCTCCTCCTCCGCAGCCGACGAGTTCCAAGCGGGGCTGGTTTGTGCCCCCGTTCGGAGGGAACCCCTGGTGGGTTTACCTGGCGGCGTCCCTCCCCGCCCTGCTGGTCACCATCCTGGTCTTCATGGACCAACAGATCACCGCCGTGATCGTCAACAGGAAGGAGCACATGCTGAAGGTGGACGGAACGATAAGTGTCGTCACTACGTTAACACGGGGGGGGAAGGGAGGTCGGGGAGAGTTTGGGACTCATTTCTGTTGATTTCTCGGGCTGCAAACGGGATATCGCGTAACGGTCGGTTGCCACATTTCTGAAAAGCCTTTGACTTTGCGGCAAATATGTCAGAAAGCGAGTTGTTGCGATGTGAGACGCAAAGAGGTTCGTGTGAAGCGAGGATTTTCATGGCTTTCCCACAATTTACGGCAGCGCGCACAGGACACTGGATACCTTCACACTGCGGTTAAATGTGGTTGTCATTCTTCTCGTGGGGATGAGAGATGTTTCGTGGCAGTGAAGCCCTGAAATGTCGTCCAGTTTTTGATTTTTTTTCCGTCTCTTCAGAGAGAGAACACCTCAGCAGCAGTGATCCAAAGGGCCACATGACCTCTGACCTGCTCTCTGTTGTCTGCACCAGAAAGGGGCCGGTTACCACCTGGACCTGCTCTGGGTGGCCATTCTGCTCATCATCTGCTCCTTCATGGGTCTGCCGTGGTACGTGGCCGCCACCGTCATCTCCATCGCCCACATCGACAGCCTGAAGATGGAGACGGAGACGTCGGCGCCCGGAGAGCAGCCCAAGTTCCTGGGTGTGAGGTGAGAGCCGTCCCGCGCTCTCCACGGCGCTTCCTCTCAGTGTCCATTTTTATTATAAAAAACGATCGATCTAACAGCGCGGACGGAAAACAGTGGCAAGAGAGGACGAAAGGCTCGTGCAGAGTCTCCCCGTGTTGCAGATAAAACAATAAAACAGACTGAACTGTGTCGGACACCTTGACCAAGCACACATTTAGCAGAAATGTAAAGGCTTAGTGGCTCCATCGTGTATTTTGGGGGGGTTTAACAAGGGGGGACGTTAGATTGTCGGATCTGGCGGGAGTGAAGACCTGGACCGAAAATATCTCCAGAGAAGTTTAGAAGCGCTTCCAATGTTGCGAACTAATGACAAATTAGTATTATACTGAGGTCAAATATAGATGTTTACTTTAAATCCCAAAGGCATCATAGATATTAAATGCTTAAGTGTTGATTATCTTACAAGAGGCGAGTGAGTCGATTTCATCTCAAGGGGAAAAAAGGGAAGTGAAGCCGCGTGGAGCGTTTTGTCTGTGACAGCAGGGTCGCATTTCTTTAACACAAGTAAAAACAGCCTTAGTGACTCACGCCAATATTTAATATTCCATATTAGAGGATGACTGAGAGTGAAAGAGTGCTGAACGATTAACGCAAACAATAATGATTGACCAAAAACACGCTTCAGGAGTTGTTCAGTGTGCAGAATGTGGTCTGAGAGGTCCTCTGTTAACACGAAATAACCCATCGGAGGTCACGAACTCGGCTGCGATCCTCTCATTCGAGTGCTCAAAGGTTTGCCGTTAGACCGCGAATCCTTTACGGTAAAACACTGTCAACTTTCGAGCGCCTCATCGGTTCTACTAAATCACAGCAATATTATCGTAACCTCGGTTGTGTGTTTTTTTGGAGTGAATCAGTGTGAAGACGCGTCGGGATTTTCTTCCTGTTTTTAGAGTTTTGTTTGTCCGGTGTCGTCCCGCGGCGCCTCCCCCCCCCCCTCCCCCCCGATGGGTCAGCTGTGAGCTGAACCAACAAACCCTTCCTCACACTCTGACCTCCCTTCACGTCGGGGCTGTCTCTGTTTTTGGCTGAACTCAACGAGATTTGGGGAAATTGTTCACATCCACATGTTTTCCTCGGACTCTGTGACCATTGTTGTGGGTGAAACATCAACGGAATTTAAACCGGTATTTCAGTTTTGTTCTTGTGTTTAGCTGTGATTTTGTTTTCCCGCAGAGAGCAGCGGCTCACCGGTGTCGTCGTGTTCATCCTGACCGGACTCTCTGTTCTCATGGCTCCTATTTTAAAGGTAATTGTGTTGTTAGTCCCTAATATTTTCATCCCTCCGGAACGACCCTTTCATGAAAAGGTTTTGGGTTTTGAATTCTGCATCAGTCCGTTCCACAAACACTAAGCTCTCCGTTTCCCAGGTCAAAGGTCAACAAGATCATTTGTCATTGCGAGTTGTGGTTATTTGGCATTTCGGCGAAATTCAAAGTCAATTTGTGGAACGTGAACCCGGTTACGGTCCGTATGAGGCCGAGCAACGAGCTGTTTCCTCCCACTCCCTTTGTGTTATGAAGTTAATTTAAGATGATTCTCTGCTTTAAATGTTTATCCCTCGACGGGGCGAAATGGCTGACGTGTCTGTTTTCCCACAGTTCATCCCGATGCCGGTGCTGTATGGAGTCTTCCTCTACATGGGAGTCGCCTCTCTCAATGGAGTGCAGGTAAATTATCCAGTTTCTCTCTTCCTCCTCTGGTGTTCGTCGACGCGCCGCATCCTGTGACGCGCAGCGCTTGCACCTCTCCCCCGTCTGCAGTTCATGGATCGTCTGAAGCTGCTTCTGATGCCAGCGAAGCACCAGCCCGACCTGGTTTACCTGAGACACGTTCCCCTCAGGAAGGTCCACCTCTTCACCTTCATCCAGATCCTCTGCCTGGCCCTGCTGTGGGTCCTCAAGTCCACGGTGGCCGCCATCGTGTTCCCCGTCATGGTAGGGCACCTCGGTGGACGAATCATTAAAAATGGTCTGCAAGGCGCTGGACCGTTGACCGTCCTCCTCCGCTTTCAGATCCTCGCTCTGGTGGCCGTCAGAAAAGCGATGGACTACATGTTCTCGCAGTATGAACTCGGCTTCCTGGACGACGTCATCCCGGAGAAGGACAAGAAGAAGAAAGAGGACGAGAAGAAGAAGAAGAAAAAGCGAGGCAGCCTAGACAGCGAGGCTGAAGACGTAAGCGCTCGCGTTGTACATTGCAGACCACGTCCGTCCCCAGCCCCGCCCCCGGCCCCGCCCCCGACCACCTCTCACTTCCCTTATCAATATCTAGCTCTCGATTGGATAATGCAGCGAATGCTTTATTTATATGTTCTTTAGCCTCGGGCAAAGAAGGGATCTTTGACCTTGTGATTCCGCAGATTCTCCTCGTAGAGAAGATAAACATCGGGGGGATTTGGGTTTGACTGACAGAGGGGGGAAAGACTGCTGCTGTATGAGATGGTTTTATAGATTTCATAATCCCCGTAAAGAAGTTCTGATGTCTTCAAGGCGATTATAAAGTAATTGGATTATCCGCATTGTTACAGTTTTAAGCCTTTGAGCACAGAAGCTGGAAGCCGAAGGTCTTGATGGGTCCACTTGGTTTTATGTAGTAAACCTCCCAGATAGATTTTGTCCTCGGGTCAGTTTGGATCGGGTCACTTTTTCGTCTTTATGAATTCGCTCGCGGACGATGCATCTTTTTCTTTTTTTCCCGGTGATTTAATTTCAGATGGAATGACGACTTGTTTGTGGAAGCCGGCCCGGATCAGTGAACGTTTTTAGTTGCAGTGATGTATTTGTAAAATGCCATCGGCCATCATCCTGACATGAGTGGATCAAATCAGATTTAAGCTCCTGCCCTTTGATTCTCACGGACCAGCGGAAAAGGTTCATCACGTATCTGATTTTCATCTGCAACCAGAAAATCTCTGTTCCGTGTTTCCAGGGGTTTCGGTGCAGATGTGTGTGCTGATGATGCTCCCGTCTCAGGCCCTGTGTGTGTGTGCTCTGCTCTCTCCGACAGTCCGACTATCCTTACAGTGAAAAAGTTCCCAACATTAAAATCCCCATGGACACGATGGAGCAGGAGCCTTTCTTAGGCGATAAGGCCTGTGACAGTGAGTAGACCGGGGGGGGGGGGGGGGGGGGGCGTAGTCGTTGCACCACCGATGTGACGGAGCGCTCTGGGTTGGTGGGTGATGCACGCATGACACTCTAATGACCGCCGCTATAGACGCGGGTGGGGAAGCCGCTCGGCGCCTCGTTCTTCGCCAACGACCTCCTTTTCCTTCTTTGCCTCTCTTTCACCTTCAAAAATAACAACGCTTCTTCTCCTCTTGAGCTTTTTCTTCTTGGTTTGTGGCGTTTTCTTATTCCTTTCCCCGTTTTCAACCCTTGCTCGATGAGCCGAACTGTCATTTCTTCAGTCAAAGACCTCGACTTAAATAATCGCCCACACGCACTTGATACTTTGTTTCGACGGCGTTCAAGCGTCATAATAAAAGCAGCAGCACGCGTCGCCTTTAGGCCAAAGTTCACCCCACAAACGGAGACGTTATTCATTGCGTGAACCATAAAGTCCTCGACTCTTAAGGAGACGATGTGGCCGGCGTCCGTTGGGAAATCGGCGCTCGTGTCAAAGGCGGCCACATCGGCCGCGCCGCATCGCTAACCGCTGTCTCTCCGTTGTTCCTCCACAGGACAGAAGTCCCCATCGTTGCTCGAACGACACACATCGTGCTGATCGCTACTACCAAGACAGCTGCTCGTCCAGGTGGGAAGGGACAGGGACACACAGATATATGTTTACACGCATGTACATTATACGTATGTACGGTTTCCTCTTTTTCGACCATTCATCGACGACCGTCAAACGTTGCAAATGCCAGACGGCGAGCTAACCAGCCATCGCAGAACGACAGCCTGACCTTTAAAGGTCCGCTGGGCTGATTTAACTTCTTCTCCCTTCTTCCTTCTCCGTCTCGTCTCACTGACGACGATAGTCGTCATCAGCTGATGGTTCTCTCTCTGTCTTTAGTAGAATAAAGTAAACTAATCGATCACATTCTAGCCGGATGGAGCACGAACCCGGGGCTGATCCTTGAGTTTGACGTTAGCCACGTCCCCCGGCCTGCGCGCTAACGTCCCCCTCTCGTCCCCCCCCCGTCTGTTTCAGCCTGGAGATGAGTCCGCTCAGGTCCGTCCCGCAGATCAGGATCGACATGGACCCCGACGACCACGACGACAACTCCTTCTACTGGAGGAGCCGGGGATCCGAGACGTCTCTGTAGAGCCCCGCGAGGCGACAAAATACCGTCTTTAACTCTCTGAATATGTCACAAGGAAAAGAAACACAACACGGAGTCACGTTTCTTATAATCGGGCTGTTTCTCCTCACGCTGTGGTCTCTTCCTCACAGGCAAACCGTCTCTCATCTACACGCCTCACTGCTCCTTTTGTTTTCATTCTTTGCATCATGAACATGTAAACAAATATCGTCCGTACTTTTTTTTTTTATATAGGGTGATTTACTTAAATAACATTTTCCTGTAGCAGGAATCTTTTTTTTTCTTTAGCTCTACCTCTCGTTTTAGATTAAAAGCTTGTTGTGAACAAATGCAGGATGTTGATTTTCGTTTTTTAAAAAAATATTTTCTCTCTGTTCTGCGGTGGAGTCGATTCAAGGGATTCACTGTGTTGTAGCTTGTCAATAGAACGTGTGAGATTAGATTATTTAAAGTTAATTAATAATTAATTAATCACAAATATTTGTATATGCAGATGAGGTAAATATTTTTATTATCATGTTTTGATGCAGCTTTGATTGATTCATCTTCTCTTTCTTTTACGTTTGTTCACTTCAAAGCTTTTGCTACTCTTTTAAATTAAATCGTTTTTTTTAAATGATTATTTTGTGTGTTCGTTGGTAAAAAAAAAAAAGTTGTCCTTTTGGTAGAAAAGAGCTAAACGATATTTAATCCTCAGATTATCCTCAGCCAAACTTAGACTAACTATGAAATGCTTTTGGAATAATGGCTTGTGCTGCACAAACTACTTAACCTAAGTGGCTTATAAGAAAACATGATTATGGTGACGGAGGAATTATGAGCAGGGAATCAAATCGGAGTTTCTCTTTGGAGTCTGATGGTGGCATCACGTTTCATTCATATTATTTAAAGGTCTACATTCTTCACCCTGATTCAAGGAATGAACACTGATACTTTTTGTTTTTGATTAACTTTTTGGGACTTTTTAGAAACAGGTGAAATGGTTTATTTTAGGATTTATATTTTTCAAATAAAATGTATATTGGAAAATAAACAGAGTTCTCAAACAGCAGTTGCAGCAGTTGTGATTCTTTGGATGAACGTTTGCATGTTGTCTGATGCGGACTGTTGGAACCCAAATCATCTTTAGTAAGATTTTAAATGTTTACCATCAATAAATTGCAATTATTAAAGTAAAAACGAATAAAACTAATCTGTTAAATCTCTTAATTTTGAGGAGTTTTGTTTCATAATGAATAAATATATGGATTCTGTTTGTCGGATAAAACAAGATATTCTAACGTCAGCTGTGTTTTCACATTTTTTACGGTTGAAAAAAGATTGTTTAACCTAAAATGTAATCAATATTTCCAACCCCAAGTCCGCATTTTGACAGTAACTCTATTATTAACTCTATTATTAACGTATTAAGATTTCAGATATTACACTTCTCCTTCAGAACAAGTGATCAGTTTGTGAGAATCTGTAAATAATCAACAAATTAATCCAAATCAGTTTATTGATATTCAGCGGTGAAAAGAAACAGGTACTTAATAATAATAATAATAATGATAATAATAATAATACATATATATGTAATGTTATATGTATTTAATCGCATTGAAGAACATGATCTGTGATTTAAGGGACTTCTTCTCAGAGCGTTGCAGTGATTTCCGGTCGAGTGGCGCCCTCCTGTGGCGCTGCGGCCACATCACAGCGGCGCTCATTTTTAAACATTATTTTAATTAAAGTAAACACAGAACGAGCTGCTAATGAGGTACTTCCGGTTGTTGTGGCCGTTTATTCCTCTGCTCTTAATCCTCCATCGATCAGATATTAATCCGCAAAGACGTAACAAATCAAAGTTGTTATATTATATCGTGTACATTATGCTGTCTATGTAATGTACAGACTGAATGAATGTAGGTGGATTTGTTAGAGCTGTTTCTCTGCGCCTCTTACGAGCTTTCCAGTTAAATAGCTGATGAACTCAGAAAGTTACAAAATAAACTAAAAAATCTGATTTTGTCCCAAAAACGAATGACCTGAATACAGAAACACATCAAAGGGATTATTGTTATAATAATGGAGGAGCAGAAAGCCTTCAGCCGCCTGCGAGTTTCTGACTAATTGAAAAATTGTTACCAGATATTGCATTCATCAGTTCATCAAACAACCAAATGTACTCACTAGTTCTTAATTATACTCAATAATTCTGTTCACTGAGGTGATCACCTGAAATAATGAATAAAAAAATAAAAAAATTTAAAAATTTAAAAAAATTTTCCTTTAGATTTTGCTGTAATGAATAAATAGTTTATAACTTTCAGATGTTTGAATGAAGAACTCTTTGGAACCTGAATGTTTCATGGTCATAAACACAAACTCAAGCATTTAACCTCATGAGCAACAGATAGAAAAGAACAACTGAGAACAAAATGAGAGTAAAATCTACGAGGGTGACTTCACATTGAATGTGTGTTTCTTTTGACATGACACATCTTTTCATGTGCAGGATTTCAATGTAATGCAGACGTCGACACATGGGCAACACACACGCACACACACACACACACACACAGCTATGACAACGCAGCGTGTGTGTCAGCGTATTCTCAGTCACCGTGTGAGTGAAATGCTTTCTGGGTAATTTTTCAACACAGAAGAGCGAGCTTCATTAACCGCTGACTGACAACAGTCGTCTTATCGCACTGAAAAAGGATGAAGCGATATTTAACGAGGCGATATTAGCGAGGCCTCCTCACATCTCGTTCATTTTGCACTTTGGCGCGTGGAGCAGAGAGGGTGAGCCGGGAACCGCAAGGTTGGCGGTTCCAAACCCCAGCTGCTCCATGTCCCATGTCAAAGAGTCCCTGAGCAAGACACCTAACCCCTAATTGCTCCCCAGGCTAAAGGGTAACAACCATGGGTTAAAGATGCAATGTGAGTGGCTTTGGTATTTAACACTGGGCAGATTTATTTTTGACACTTATTCAGAGATAAATCGTTAAACTCTTGAAGTTGAGTGTTGATTTAACACTGACGCGATTGGGACAAATAAGTCAATTTAACTCTGTGCACAAATGTGCTGTGTAGGAGGTTAGTGATCCAATCCGCATTGGTTTTATTGATTTTACTTCCCCGCTGGGTTCATATTTCTCATGTGGAAGGAGTGGAAGTAACGGGGCGGGAGACGTTGTGCTTCGTGCGTTGTGTTGTTTTACTCCCGTTGCTCTGCTTTGCTTTCCTGTTCCTTAAACCGCCGCCTGATCCCAGTGTCCCGCGCTGTTTGTGCTAATGCCAAATCAAAACTCTTCTTCCCAACGCGTGAATGCCAGAAACGAGTTGATTACCGCTGAAAATAAAACGCCGTCCTCATTTTTAACCATTGTGGGCATTTTAGAGCAGAAAGAGCTGAACCTCATGGTTTGCAGATTGAAGGGAATTTTATTCACCAAATGTTGGTTCATCTTTAAAAACCATTAAAGGAAAAATGATTACGCAATCGATCAGTCATCACCACACGCACAGAAACAAGCAAACCTTTAATGTCATGTCCTTTCCTCTACAGAGTCCCAGATTTAAACAGCAGATCAGAGCCTCGGCCAAACACAACACAACAAATTGATTTAAGTTTGATTTTTAAAAGGTTATAAATGTCCAACGTTTGGCTCTCAGTGAAAAACTGAACCCGAGCCAACGCTCTCCTCCGGATGTGGAGCTTCTGAAAGACGTCTCAAGTGCCGCGCGTGGCGGCCATTTAACGCCCCCGCCCCCCGCCTTTGGAAACCAATGTGCGTCCGCTCACACGGGAAGTGCTCCCTGCCGTGAAGCTGCTTCCAATTCCTGCCTGCGACGCATAATGGATTTCCTCTGAATGCTTTCGTTCTAAAGGTTACTGCTCCCATCATCGCTGATTCCCTCAAACTACAGTGGAGCGTTCTTTGGGGGGTTTGGGAAAGGGCCGCGTGTTCCCGCCGTTGTTGGCATCCTCGCTGCGCGCACGCGCCTCGCCCGTCGCGCCAGATGTAGAAGAAGATTGAAGATTCTCAATTTCCTGCCCGTCGCACACGCCGGAGAAACGGAGTTCACTCTGCGGCGACGGATTCCGTCCCCCTGCCTCGGGCCGGCGACAAAGCCGAGAGGTCACCTCCAGTTCTCCCGCACGCCACTTTAATTCAAGAGGTCAAATTCAATCCCAGTCAAGATGCGGCGCAGGTGAAACGTGTGCTTTGGTTGAACCTAAACGTGCCCCATCGCCGGCCCGCGTTAGTGACGGTGCTCTGCAGCACCAATGAGCTACTCGCCCAAGGAAGAGACTTTCATCACGTTCCGTCAAATCAAAAGGCGTGAAACACACCGTCACTATGAATATATTTAAATATATCCTCAAAGGAACGGAGCGAGAGAAGGGGCAGGATTAACCGTCCGCGCTCTTCTTTGGATATTTGGACCTCGCTGAGAAAAGACGTGTTCATATTCTTATTACAATAAGCGGCCATCGTGTGTTTATATGTACGTCTTCTGGTATTTTACATCACTTTGTCTGGATTTAAGTGATATTCTCCAGTTCGATGAGGACAAATATTTATCGGTTCATTTCTAAAACTTCTAAAAGTCAGTACGATGTAATGTATCTGACTATAGGGCAGCATGTGTTAAAACTGCTTAAACACGAAGGAAAAGAGACAAAAGTAAATTCAGCAGGAGATGAACAGCGTTCTGGTTTAATTGAGCGTTTTGAGAGTAGATCATCACAGCGTCTTATAAAGGAATGAATCTTTTTAATCTCGTACATTTCCTTCTTTGGCTGAATACAAACTTTACAAATGAAGACACATGTTTTTCATTTGCTCTCATATGTTTGGTCAACCATCCGCAGTCGGTCTGAGCGATCAATGGGAACGCCGCGTGCAGCCCAGCTGGACTATCGGACTTCCCGTGGACTCGTGCCATGTTTTATTTGAGCTGCAACGTGACGAAGACGTTGATGAATAATCCTCCGCTGGGGATGAAAGGTGAGAGAACATATTGCAGCAGGTGGGAGGTCCCGGGGGGGGCCGAAGCAGTTCTTACTGATTAGTGAGGCCCCTCTGGTTTGCACAATGATATTTCCATTTCAAAAGCTTCCCGCCGGACTGGAAGGATGAATCGGCGGATTTAATGGATGCTCAGACGGCTCAGGAGCGCCGCGCACCTCCGCGGGTTCCCCCCCCCCCCCGGCTTCTGATGCACGCCGTGTCGGTGTTATCAGATGGAGACTGTACTTCAAACAAGCAAACAAGCTACTTAGAGGCCTGTGGTGGCCATTATATCCACAATGGCAATGGAGTTATTTTGAGTTTCTACCTTTCATTAAAGGAAAATGCACTCGATGGCTCCATTTTCTGTCTCTGCAGCCACAGGAAAGCCTTCGGGATGGACGCACGATGCTTTCTGCTTCCTCTGAAATAGATACACTGCTTTCATGAATTTGGTTTGCACACATTGCACCTCGGAACGTGGGTTTTATGTCTGAAAGCCAAAGCCAGCTGCAGTGAGCAGAAAACCTGTTTTTTGGCAGATGTCAACGGGAACCTGGAATGCGTGCCAGTTGAAGTTGACAGTAGTGTTTTTTCTTTTCAAACACACTTAAATCAGAAAGCAGGCGAAACCTCTCGAGGGAATTGTGCTTCTGACGGACGAGGAACACGCAAACGCTGCAGCGCCTCCGGGTCTGAACAAAAGAAAAACAGAAGGAGAAAAGAATCGCTTTCAAGACAAAGGCCAAAGCAAAAGAACAAGAAGAAGAAAGTAACCGTCTGATCGATTCTCATCACGAGCGCTGGGAACTGACGCCCACCTGCAGACGCAGACGCAGTGACACCCGCCATCGGCTGAACTCGCCTCGGACGCCTCCGCCAGTCGGGCTCCAGGCCGCGTTGCCGCCGCGCACTCATCCGAAATCTCAACGCGTCCCAGGACATTCCAGGCCGCGGCGCTCATCGTTCCAAATTCCCCCGCGGCATCGCCCGCTAAGCGAGGGCCCGTGGAGTCCCGGGGGGGGGCCCTCAGCCTCGGTGGGAAGGAACACGACCTCCCTGAAGACAACTCCCCTAATGGAGAATGATGTATCTCATTCTATTCATGAGCTCTATTGATTGTGTCGGCGGCGTACACGCGGAGGTCAACCTGCTGCACGCCGGAGAGAATCGAAGATTAAATCATTTCATCTTCGAGGGCCTTTCGTGCTCATCCATCAGGCTCACATATGGCGTTTTGCTTTGATGAATGAAACTTGCCGAAATGAGCAGACGATGATGAATGAGTTCTGCGTGTGTAAAATCCCACCCAGGTCTCGGCTTCCTCCTTCCGACGGTACGTAACGCGCTGGAGGATCGACCGGCCCCACAAGGGACGAGGTGACCTCGGGCTGAAGGTGTCCTCAGCGACCGGCATCCCGCTGCAGACGGACCTCCTGCTGTGTGCACTACTCTTCAAAAAGGGGACAATGTCTCACAAACGGCAAAACTCTTTGCTCTCACACGTCCTTATTGTTCTAGCAAGATGGGACTCCAAGCCTCCTTTAACAAATGATAAATGAAAGTGGATTTACTTCGGAAACAGATGATCAATGGGACTATTTAAAAGAGTGAATGTGAATCTGCCAAACGGTCTTTCACACACGGACCGTTTGGATAAAAAGGTTTGCCAGCGAGGTTCAAAATAACAGTAATAATTCAAGGGGGAAGCAGACGGGATGATGGGATGAAATGAGTGAAACCTGAAACACTCGATGGAACAGCTTCACACTTCAGGGATCCACTTTCTCGGTGGCAGTTGAATACGAGCCTCAACTCCACAAGAGAACTCTGGAGACAATCCCTGGTCCGTCTGCCGGGCTCCCGTCGTGTCCCGTCTCTGCAAACGTGAACAAGAACCGAACCAGAACCAAAGCCGGTTGGTTTCCTCCAGGTGTGAAGCCCCAGCTGGGGAGACACATCTCTCTTTTCAATATATATATCTATATATCCATATATATAGATGTACAGATGTGAGGAAGAGAGCATGAGACATCTATTGATATTTACTTCGGTGGCGATAACGTGTAAGAACAACCTTTGAATTTGTCTTTGAATCTTGGCCACAAACCAAAACAACTGCAGGTTGTGTGCACATAAAGACACTTGAACGCGCTTTAGTCTCGTGCCGTGTGTCTCTCGCCTTCCTGTTGCTATGGTAATTTTCAAAAGCGCCTGAAGTGCAAATAAAAGTATGAAACACTGTGTGTAAATGGGGAGTCAGCGCCGGGACGAGGCTCCAGCACCATTAAGATTCCTCTTCTTTATAAAAACAAAACTTGAAATTAAAATGTCAAATGTGATGTCTAACCCTCAATTTAAAAAATAGTTGTGTTGACAACCACTTTGGAAAAGTGATCCAGAGGTTTTAATTAGTGATCCAGAGGTTTTAATTAGAGGTTCGAGTGGATTAAGTTGTGGGTCCTAATTAGCGTGTGAGCCGTTGAGTTTCGGAGGTCACGGTGACCTTTTTGCGCTCGCTTTACCGCTTTATCAAATACTGTGAGTATAAGCCAAACCGAAGGGTGATGAGATGCAAACGGACCCCCTCAGGGCTGATAGCGCCTGGAACGTGTTGGTAGCTGCTAGGCCACTTCCATCTCAACATCTGCCCTGCAGGGGACCACCACTGTGTCCCTCAAAGACAGCGGCTTAGGAAAACGTCCCGGCTAAATGTCGGGAGATGTTGGCACTTCGAACACAGCCGTCAAATGATGGAGAGCAGAGAGCACAGCAGAGTCGCTCGTTCGACATGTTCCACCTGGTGGAAATCTGCCTCCGTGACGGTCGCGTGTGTAGTTTGTGTTTAAAAAATACAAGGAAGGACAGTGTTTAAAATAACACGCATTCAAAAGTGATTAGCCTTTAAAAGAAAAACAAACTTTTAATTGCGATTAATCTAGATTAAGATGAATTTGTGATTTTTAAAAATATTTTTAAATAAATGAAGTAGCACGGCACAGCCTCTGAGGGATTAATCCGTTCCATCTCATCCATTTTCTTCTTTGGGGAAATGCGAGAACGTACATATGTATATGTGTGAGTATATGTGTGCATGTGTATGAACTGGCAGCTAGCTAACACAGATCATGGCATGGAGGTGTTTTTTTCCAGATCCCCCACCATTCAAACGCTCCAACATGAATTAAGAACCCTTTAACCTCTCAAAGAACCATTTAATATCCCAAAGAATCATATGAAAAACATGCAGAACCGTCTAACGTTAAATGGTGTTTTTTTTTTGTAGAACCACGCTGCCTTCAAAAGGATTAATTAAGAACCTTTTTTGCTGTGTTCGGTGATTCTCTGCATTCTCGTTCTTTCCATTTTCCCCGACATTAGCACCTTTGTGGTCGAGCACCGAGCTCTACGTCGTGTTAAAACAATGCCGTGCTACTGCTGAATTTACTAATGAGGGTTATTGTACCGGCACGCCAAAGGGGGCTCAAAAGAAGCACCAAGATGAAGACCGTTTCAACAAAAACTGTTTCAACACTGAATTCAAGCACTGATTTTAACCAACGTCAGCTATCGCGAAGACATTAAAAGCGGTCTTGTAAATTATGCTACTTTTCAAACAATACTTGTAATTAATCAATTCCTACAAGGTATTAGCACTCATTAGCAACTTTATAAAACCTGGGGGGAGAAAACATTAAATCTACAGTAGCAGAAGTATGAAATAAAAGTTGTAGGGCCTGAAGGAGCTGCTGGAGTCAATGGAACATTGAGCTTACACTAGGCAAGAAGTAAACTTCTGCGCCTCGTTAGTCGGCCCGTCTTTATCAGAGAGGGCGAGAACAAAATATACCCGCTCGCGTCTATGCGTTTTCATAATCCTCTATCAGAGAATGTAGAAGACCTTCCGTGTATTAGTTTCTAGTGACGTAGTTGCAAGGCGATGTAAATGAATGGGCCAAAATAAAACGTAGTATTGTCACGATTTGGGGCAGAAAGCGCGACAATACCACGTTGGTCCAACGTAGCTATTGGCTGTGAGACTGGGTTGGGTATTTATAGAGATCCGTAAAGGTGTGAAATGTAGTGTCCACACCTCTGGGAGTGAGTTCAATGTAACTCGGATTTCGAATGGTCAATATGAGTTGTTGTGCAAATATTACATGCATGCGTTCCAGTTGATTACATCACATTAAATACAATCGTAGCTGTACATTGGTATTATTCTATTGATTACAGTTTCAAAATTACAGTGGTTTTACAATATTGTCATTACTTTATTGGTTACATACAGTAGCTCTAGAATCATGGCTGTATTCTGGTGTACACTAAATGCATTTTTATTAATTTATGAATCGGGTTGTCAGTTTATTTCTAATATCCTACAATTAAAAATGTCCCTACTGTTGAGAAACGAGTAACTAATTATTTTATTCTGGTCCAATGAATATAATAGTACTCCTCAATCAAATGCATAACGTTGTGCCTGTTGTAGTTGTGCTACAATCAGTTTGTAGATGCAGTAACTGTAGATTTACCGTACCAGTACATACATTTAATTTCTTGGGGAGGTTTATGGTATCTGACTAAACCAAATTCAAGTATGTTTTTCTGGCTGGGAGACAGAAACATGCCAACTAGCTGACGTTACCTGTAGCTAGTTTACTTAGCTAACGTTAGCTAACGTTAACGTTCAGAGTATTTTCCCTACCATTGTTTTTTATTATCCACTAGGATTGAGTATTGTTTGGGTTTTTCCTGATACCAGTGCTAAAAAGATACTTTTAAAACATACCGGTGCCTAAACAGTGGCTGAACCAATACTTTTTTTAACTTGAAATTATGGACAATATATGAACTGATAACGGTTTACAAAATACGAGTCGGAAGTGTATGTATTATTTCATTGGAATTTTCGGAATATTAATCATTTAGTTTATGATTATTGTGCAGGAACTAAAGACATGTAACATATATTGAAAAGCATTTATGTTGGATTGACGCTCCTTATGTGTCTCGATTCATTGACGTCATGATTGCAATAAGTGCAAAACAGAAGAGCTCCATGAGGCACGAGAGCATGCCGTTTATCTACCGTGTGACAGAGTTTATTAGTTTTATATGAAGGTGGCGCTTCATATGCGCAAAATAAAGACAAAACGAAGAGAATTAAACAATCTCCTGTCGTGTATTTAGTCGTATGTGTAGGCTGTTAAATTGTCTATATATATATATATATACGTGTATACATGTATATATTTACATATATACATATACACACATCATTTCCTTTATTAAAGGTGTTTGAATTAAGTTATTTTACCTTCATTTTACGGTCTTTTGACCGTTTTCTTATGTTTTTTTCTTTTACAGTGTAGGTGTCTTGCTCGGGGACACTACACAGGACCACGATCTGCAGTTGTCACACATTAATATAAAACTAACATGATTTACCTTAAAATTACAAAGAAATAATATAAACCTTCATATAATGATATAATTATCGTTATTTTACATTATTTATGTGCTCCAGTTCACCAGAACCTGTCCATCTGTAGGCGGTAAACTGCAGCGGGCGTGATGGATGGTCACAGCATCGAAGCATCTTCGGGAGAGTTTATATAAGAAGCGCTTTGTCCTCTCGGCTCGGGGCTTGAAATACTTTGGGAGAAAGAACTGGAACCTGGAGGTGTCCTTCAGGAGGATTAGATAAAGACATGACGTACATGGATTTACACCATCTGTCATTGTCATTCATCGAAGAAAGTAACCAAAAGGGTCAACGCTCACATGAATGAAGGAAGGACACGGTACGAGGTTTGCATTTGTGGCACAAACCTTCATGTGGGTAAAACCTCATCTTTCTGTGGACTGTCGGTGATTGAAAAGAAGAAAAAGGACAGTACAGACCTCCCACAGCATCCCTTCCCCATAGACATCAGTTTATGAGGTTGGTGAATTTAGTTCAGGAGGACTGAGCTGTACTGCAGTAAAAAGATGATGTCCAAAGGTCTAAGGGGACACGGTGTGCTTCAAGAAGGAAGGAATAGCCGTAAAAAGTGACCACGGATACACAGTAACTGTATTGTTTTACTTCTGAATCCAAAAAAAGCATCAAAAGCTGACGTGGCTGTGAGGAAAACTGAATTAACGTCCCTGACGGCTGCCAGCTTGTGGCCCTTTATCGTCGCCCTTCTATCACGTTCACATCTCTTTGTTCAGCTTCATATTTAAGCTTTAAGCCCTCTGTGGCGTCGGGGGAGCGTGTCAACGCCATGAAAGCAGCATGCAGCTATCAAAGCCCAGATGAAACCTCTCCTTTTTGAAGTGTTGGACCCAATGAGCACTTTGGTTAATCGAGGTCATCCGGATGCCCACCAGAAAAGTGTGGTTTGCAAATGGAAAAATATACATTTGTTTTCTATTGAAAAATTGAAACTTCACTCCTTACTGATTTATCTGGTCAGATAAAGCAATTATTACTCATGATGATTTAATTTCTCTTTTACAGGTTTAACTCCCTAGGTCGGATTATATTCTTGCTCAAATGGTTTAAAACCATCAGGCAGTAAAATTTGGAGACCTCCTACCATCAGCAATCCGTTTCATTATTATTATTTCGAGAGAATATATATCTTTTGGCACGCCAGAGAGAGCAGCTCGGGGTATTCAGAGAGGGATGCGATCAGTCTGTTCATCCAACCCCATATCCAGCCCTTATGTAACCCATATCCCCCCTTATCCAACCCATATCCAGCCCATATCCAACCCCTTATCCAGCCCATATCCAACCCCTTATCCCCCCTTATCCACCCCATATCCACCCCATATCCAACCCCTTATCCAGCCCATATCCAGCCCATATCCAGCCCATATCCAACCCCTTATCCAGCCCATATCCAACCCCTTATCCCCCCTTATCCAACCCCTTATCCACCCCATATCCAACCCCTTATCCAGCCCATATCCAGCCCCCTTCGCTCCCGACGTCACCGCATCAAATCAGCTACGCGGGGGTCCGGCTGTAAATCCTCCACTTGCGCTCCGAGCGGCTGGCTGAGCGCATCCCGCAACGCATGAAGCGCATTCGCGGTGACGCACGTGAACGCGCACTGATACCGAGCCCCAGGAGCCGGGACGCCGCGTGCCTCCTTTTCCTTTTTGCCATGTTCTTGTCTGTGTGTTTTCCGTCTCTATGTTCAACGCATGTCCCATTAGGACTAAAGTGGACGTTTTTTTTTTGCTGTTCCTTTTCTCGGAGCCGCTTGATTTGAAATAGACCAAGGTAAGACAAACCCTTTGGCTTCATTTGATTCATTCATTTAAAAATACATATTTTCCTTGTTGAAGTTTGAACATTGTGGCCCATCGGGGCGCACAGCTTTCTGGACAGTGACCCAAGGGGAGGAAGCTGCGCGCTGCTCATCCATCTCCTCCCCCAAACTGTTCCATCCGCTTTGGTCCACTGAGGCTCCCCACAGAGACCGCTTTGTCCACAACTGCTCACTCATGCGCGTTTTTTTTTTTTGCACACTCAGCTCCCTCAAGTTGTTCCATTCCGTGCCGAAAATGTGATGCGCCAAGTTCCCAGCGGGGAAGAACGATCGGAAGCGAAAACAGCCCGTGGGAATCCGCACGTTTTCCACTACAGCGCGTGTGAAGTGCAACGACCGCAACACGCGCGCAGTGTTTGCGCGCACATTGTACCACAGTGCGCACTCTCATCCACCCCCCCGCGCGGGTCTCTGTGCTGTTGATTGATTCAATCATTGATAGTGCGCGAAATCCGAGGCAGCTCATATCGGGGTAAAGTGGAGTCCGGCTACACGGTCAACTAGAACATACTGAATTTCTGACGGTGTCCTATAATAACGCATACGTAACGACCTTGAGTGTGATTTGAATAGAAACGTCATCTAGAACATCTTCTGGCCTCTTGACCGCATCCATCCCGTTAGATGCGGATGCGCTGTGACAGCAGAGAAACATCCAACACGTCCACACTGTGGCGTAAAATAATGAGGTGAAATAGCTGTGGGATGAAGGTTGTCAGCGAGCTTGTGGAGCTGCACATTCCCCCGCTGGCCTCTCTCGTTTTGTGTGTCCGAAGATCAGGTTTTGTTTGGCATATCAGGTACATCTGGTAAATAACTTTAGGCCCTGTGGAGCTTAGACTGATACGTCGCGACATAAGAAGCTGTTGTCTTTAGTTTTGCTTTAATTAATGGGCGTTAAACTGGTTGTTTAACTAATGATGCTGAGATTAGTCCCTTAAGAGTTCTGATGTCAATAAAATCGCCATTTGGGATGTTTTGCATACCACGTTTTTTTTTTGCATTTGACTATAGTGCAATATTTCAGTATATTAGTATTCTGACATATAATGATAAACAATGCAGTGTTTAAAAACCCAAAGACAAGGAGCCCACAAGAGGCCGACGCAGCATGAACATGAAATGTTTAAATCAAAATACTCTCCAGTCTATCAATTACCCATCCGCATATCTGCTGCCCGGCTCAAGGGGGCGGCGGGCTTAGTGGGGTACTCGAGAAGTCTCCCTCCCCCAGAAATGCTTCCACCCCTCCCGAGGAACACCGAAGCGTTCTCAGGGCCGGACGAGATGTCTATCGCCCCTCCTCCAGCGCGTTGTGGGTCTCACCGGCGAGGCATCTCTGATTTCCCTGGCGGCAAACCGCTCCCCCCCCCCCGGTGCGCGCTGGAGGTCACGTTCTGCAGGAGTCAACAGAGCAACGTTATCTCAGAAAGAGCCAAGACGCCATTCTGCAAGTCCAAAACCCAGAAGCTACACGGGTCGGCCAAGGCAGCCCAACGATGTCCGGAGCCTTCAACATCTCACCCACCCGTGTCCCGTCCGGTCCCGATCCACCGCTGAAGAAAGCCTGAGCGTGGCCATGCTCTTCCTTTCTGAGGTGGTTTAGCAGAACCTCCATCAGGCCAACGGAAAAGTCCTTGTCTCGCCGGATTCCTCCCACACACACTTGCTTCTGGCAGCTAACGGCGCCTTCACGGCCAATCGGTATACCTGCCGTTCCCAGAGACCCCCCCCCGGGGGGCCAGCCTAGCACCAAAGTTTCAAAGGACGCAGGCGCCGATGACCTTCTGATCACTTCTCCTCCAAGCTGCTCCCACCAGGAGCGCTCTGAACGCGTCACGAATCGCACTTCAGCCTCGTTGGTTTTTTGTCGCGACGGACCGCCGGCTAACTCTCCTGTCGCTCCGCATCCAGCCACTCACTCCCAATCGGTCCCTCACCTGCTGTTCAGGCCTGTCTCACCCGCAGCCTGCTCCCTCGTCAGTCCCTCGCCGTTAAGGTCCGCTCACTTGTCCCCTGCCGGATTCTCTTCGTGTCACCGCCAAGCTCGCCAGTGGGGAACGCCGGTTCTTTGGCTGAGCTTGTTTTGTTTTTTTCCACTCTGGATTTAACCAATTCCTTGTGTGGGTGTACCCGGGGGTTTGACTTCAACCTGGTGGTTTTCGTGAAGAGCGACACACCTTTCTGGTTCATTTCTAATATTGCAAATTGCTTATTTTGCCTCACGTGCATCTGCTCCGACCCCGGAAACGATCCAATAACATCTACACTCTGCAGAGAGGTTGTTTGGAGTTTCCCGAGAAACAAGAGCTTCAATCAAACGTGTTCAGTGTTTAGGTTTACTTTCTCCTCCCAACGCAGTATCGATTACAACGCACAGCCTCAGACACAGAACATCCCACTGAAGGCGCCGGGATGCATCTGCCCTTCTACAAAATAAGTCATCAAGACCGGGACCGAGTCGGGTCGGCGAGGCTCATCGCGCAGCTCTCACACTCTAAACCTCCCCGGGCCCCCTTCGAGTCCGGGCCGGGCGCCCCATTCACAACCCGTCCGTTTGGCCCGTCCACACCCAAAGGCAGCAGCAGCACCGGGGAGGTTTTAGCATCGACGCTCCAGAAAGTAGCTCGTAGCGTCAGACGTTTCCTGCCGGTCAGTCACAAAGACGAAGCCCAAAGGTGACTTTACAGAGCGACACAGTTACGGTAAACCAACGTCCAATCGAGGTGATCAGGAGTCACAATCCCAACGGGTCCCTCGCACACGACGCAGACCTCATCTCTGGACCCACAAGTTTGTCTCAGCTGCGCGTTTCGCTGTTGACTTCTCACCGTTCACTGAATCCGACCCAAAGCACCTGTGCACCTCACCAACGGCTGCTCAGGGACAGAGATGCGTTCTGGCTCCCGTTTTACCGTCTGCTGGCTGACGACGGCCCTTTTCTTATTCCAAAAACAAACAGATGTGCCCGTGACTCAATGGGCTCTGATTCATAACATGACAACAGGAAAACGGTTATTTAACTATTAACAGGATGCTCAGTAGTTGGCCTTCAACAGATTGATGTTATGTGTTAATATTTTATCAGTTATCAGTCAAACGAAAGAGTCAAAAGTCAAAATTTACCAGAGCTCAGAGTAAACTCGTTGTTTTATACCCCAAAATAGGCAAATATCACCATGAAACTTCCCCAATTGGTTACTTGGTTACTTACTGTCATGATCTTATTGAATATGTAGATGGATGCAGTCACTTCTAAATGAAAATCTAACATTGTATAAAGCCAGGATCAACATGATATGCTTTGTTAAATGAGTCAATACAGTGGAATAAGGTATAATATAGAAACATACATTATGAAAAACCCCACTTTCTTCTCTACATCAAGACAATTTTTTGAATAATTTATAACTTTTCAAGTAAGGCGTATTTAAATGTTGGGGTTTTTAGGCCAGTGGACAAAGTACAAAGTCTTTTATGTGTTTTCGTTCCAGTATTCTGAAACAAACCAAAATCAAAGGTTTACATTTTTTGGCCCAAATGACCTAAAAAAATATTCAATTACCAATTGTAAAAAAAAATCAGATTAATCCGTGGAGAGTAATTGATTATTTTTGTCTCACCCATTGGAGGCTTCCTCAGAAGCGCTTCCCTCAAGCACTTTGTCCTGAAGCCACCGGAGCCCGATCTGATGGGGAAGGTTCTCCTCTGTTTGCTCTCCTGAACCTTCTCCTCCATCTCCTCCTCCTCCTCCTTCTCCGTTCCCATTATGAAAGAACGCCTATTTGCGGCTTGATCACGTGACATTTTCCTGCCTCGTCGGATTCCCTCGTAACCTGCGGTGGAATGATGAATTATGCACGCTGCACATAAATGGGCACGATGTCACACTGTTACTGGAATGAGCTGTGCTACTGAATATTTTAATATTAGCGATGGAAATGTGTAACGTGAAAGGGTTGACCCGTGTCGAGTTGAACTCTGCGGTGCTCCTGGCCTTCACGCTGCGATTTGACCATTTCAGTTCATCATTCCAACAGGAGGAATCAACAGCAAATTCATTCATTCATTGATTCGTTTACAAGGCGTTGCTGAAGTAAACCGATTCATCATGAAGTCACCTGTCCCCTCTCAGGCTTAAAATGGACGAAGGACGTGGGAACAACCGGACGCCGCCGCCCGACAACTGGACGTTTCACAACTCGTCGGCGGAGCCCGCGGCGCCCGGCAGCAACGTGACCTACGTGGGATTCTACCTGCACCAGCCGTCCACGGCGGCCATCTTCATCGTGTCCTACATGCTGATCTTCCTCGTGTGCATGGTGGGAAACGGGGTGGTGTGTTTCATCGTGCTGAGGAGCAAAAACATGCGGACCGTCACCAATCTGTTCATCCTGAACCTCGCCGTGAGCGACCTCCTGGTGGGGATTTTCTGCATGCCCACGACACTTCTCGACAACATAATCACAGGTGAGCCTCGGTCTTTCCTTGAGCCTTTGTTGGGTTTAATTTGGGGCTGTGTTTGTTCTGTTGTTTCAACACGTATAAAATCTACTTTTCAAGGGGTGACTGGCGGAGTTGTGAAGACACCTTTCATTGTTTGCTTTGATTGTTTAATACTATTATTTATTATTCATTTTACACGTTTGGAGACTAACAAAAAGTAGCACTATTTGAACAGCTTTTTGGTGAATGTACATGAAGACATTCGTGGTACCCTGAAGATGAACCCTAACACTGAGGTACCCGTCCGCCGTCCCTGGCGCCTCGTCAGCTTCCGCTCGTAACACGTGACCTTTCAAAATAAACCTCTGTGTTCACCAGAAAAGTACAGTGAAGGTCGAATACGTACGGCCTCTTTTCCAGATAAACGTGCTGCGCTGCTTCGGTCAGGTGTCACATTTTTGACGAGTCTAAAAACGGAGATTTACCATTTTTTTGTCCCACTGCTGCCGCCCTGTATTTTTCTAAACGACCGCCCCGCTATGCGTAAAAGGCCTGAATGGCGGCGTAGTTGATCCGTTTCTCCCGCGGCCGACACTCGAGCTCGTGCGTGTCATGACGCATCACAGCTTCGCCGAGCCGTCGGCCCCGTCCATCCTTCGCTTAACCTTGATCCCTAAAATCCTTCCCCACCGCCGCTATTTGATCCTCTGCCTCTTCCCCGCAGTTCAGACTTTCATTAACAGAGACTGCTGGGAGGCACTCGGAGGTCGTCGCGATTTGTCGCCGGCGAGTCGGACAGGCTTCCCAGCGCGCGCCGATAAGGCCGCCGCTCTCCCCACGTTCTGCCCGATTGGACCTGACAGTTTGGCCTCCGTGGTACCGAGCTCACACGGGCAAGTGATGGAGGCAGTTCACACCCTTCATATGCTGAAATGACTTCATCTTTTCAGTTCAGCAATAGTGGTGGAAGTTTCCTTTGAAATGACAGATTAGGAAGGAGTTTGCGTCGGACGTTGCACATTGTGGAGTGTCGGCTTGAAATGCCAACAAAATAAAGTCTCCTTCGTCATCCATAAGAATGTAAATTAAATAATGGAAGAATTGGCTGTGTTACTGTGGCTGTGGATCAACTAAATTGTCTCACAGGGCAAACAAATAGAAATAATACACATATTGCCCCTCAAAAGATTATCCAAAACAGAGTAATTACTCATTGTTGTCTGAATCGGGAAGATATCGGGCCGTGACGTTGAGTTCGGGGGGGAAGTCCAGCTGGTGAATTGCTTGGCATGATTAAATCCCTGCTACGCTGACACACCCAGGGATACTTTGGACAGCTTGCCGCTAACAGAAATAAACGAGGATGAAAGCCTATGAGCTTTGCATGAGATTAGGTAATGACATTTTTATATTATGCACAGTTTAATAAGAATCTCTTTGCCAGAGAGCAGGAAGAGTGGAATCACGCTCTCTGTCCGTTTCCGCCTGCAAATAACCGGCGTCCTCCCGGGGGCGAGCGATGAACCCACGTCGAGGTCCAGGAGCGTGAAAGAGAGAACGGCTGCAGTAGAATCCCATTGTGCTTTGTCCATATCTGACACGGCTCGGACACAGATCAGTGGGGAAATCTCCCCCCCCCCCCCCCGCTGAAAACCTACTTCTCTGCGCCGCGGAAACGAGCGCTCCTCTGGGCCTCCGTGACATATCGTCTTCATGGGAATGGAAGCGACGCGAGGTCGCCGTGGCCTTCCTCCATCACCGCCTCATCACGACATCATGGCATATTTGTGGCATATTTGAAGAAATTCTCTCCGGGGGCGAGACATTGACACACGACACCCGAAATCATGGGGGGGTGGGGGTGGGGGGGCGAAAAACAAAGACCACCGGCGAGGCTTCGATCTGCCGGGGACGTTTCCTCCGGCAGCGGGATTCTTGTGAAAATCGAGGCTGTAGCTAATAGAACATTTTCAAATGCACTAGAAAAGAAACCAAAGACCTTGTGGTTCTCCAGCTGTGGCCACTTTGCTGCTCAGTGCTTCTTTCTTCTTTCTTTCTCAATTCTTGCCAAAGTTCACTAGATGAAATAGAAGACCGGAGGTGTGCACCAAAGACGCGTCGGTCTGCTCCAGCTTCTGTGACGCCGGCTCCTTTTGGGTCTCGAAATGACAAAGGTCATTGAATACTGAGGCAAGAGCAGACCAAAGCTAACAGAAGCACAGCCCCCCCCCCCCCTCCCGAGAATATGTACCCGGCCAGTGGACCGAGGAGACAGAACAGAGACGCTGTGTAACTGTAACCTTTAAAAAAAATCCATAAATCATAGAGAAAAAGTTGATGTGCAAATAAGATTTTTTTTAACTACACAAAAATTGTGGAAATTGGGTAAACAGATTTGTACGAGTTACAGATACAGAATGAGTCCTTAAAATAGAGAAGTATTTCTATACTGAAACGCCGTCTTAGAAGGAGCCGCAGTTTGTCAACTTGTCCACTCGGGTCGAGAGGAAAAATAAATAAATAAAATTCTAAATTAAAACGGAGACGAGAGGCGAGAGACGGCCCGGAAGGAGAGCAGTCAGAGCGCCACTTGTCCTCAGCGGTTCCTGTAGTGGTTCCTGGAGTGGTTCCTGTAGTGGTTCCTGGTGAGTCGGGTCGGGTCGGGCTTTGCAGAGCGGCTCAGGAGGAGAGCGGAGCTCTGAAAATAGAAGGGGTCAGTTCACTTTTGGGGTCATTGCACTTAAATATTTTTTATTTAATAGAAAACTTCTATTATGCTAAACATCTGAGGAAGATATTGTGCATTTTGTTCCAGCACATTAGTTCAAAATCTTAGTGGAAGATTCAGATTGATCATAAAAAAATTGAAGATTGAAGAGTGGTTTATGATGAACAGTTCTTGACTCTGCAGTACAAGCGGTTAAAATGGGCCTGATTTTTACCAGCTGCAACAAGACACTAATGTGAACGCATTATTAATTATAACTCAGTCATATAAAACATCACTCTGAAATGAAACAATAATTACAGGCTCCTGCTTCTCTGAGTCCGTGAAGAACAATATCTGAGTGCTTCTTCCACCGCCGGAAGAAATATAAAGGATTCACTGCTAATGGCACGAAGAATAAACACTGTTACGTCACATCGCGCTTTGTCTCTCTGGGATTATTCAAAGGTAATTAGCATTGGCTGCGTTTTGTGTCCCTTTTGAGGGAAAATGGCCCAATCACAGGCCAAAGAAAGAAGTCTGACGTCTCTCTACATTGAACATTCATCGAAGGAACATTCATTTCCCTTTAGTTCATCATCTGCGCTGCACTCGTGCTCAACCCCCCCCCACCCCCCCGACAGCTAATCAATAACAGAATCCGCTGCCGGCTGCTGTTGTGATCCATGTAATGGATCACCAGTTGCAGCCGTAGTGGGGACCAGCCGGTCAGGGGTCATTAACGCTGTGAGTGTTGCTTTCCAAATACATTAGTTTCACAGGGGACATGTTCGCCTGCGAGTGTGTGTCTGTGGCTGGTGTGTGTGTGTGTGTGTGTGTGTGTGTGTGTGTGTGTGTGTGTGTGTGTGTGTGTGGCCGGTGTTATTGATGAAAACAGCTCAGGACGTCGGCTCACCTGCAGGTCACCTGCGTCACGCTGCAGGTGGACGGAGACGTGTGCCGCTGGACGCTCGGTGAAGAAAGATGTCCACTTATGCAACGTTCAGATGTTTGCGGCGCGTAATGTGTCAATGGACTCGCGGGGGGGGGGGGGGGGGGGGGTTCAGTAACCACGTGTGATGAAAGCATCTAAAACACGATCAATTTGCTTTTAAGGCTAATGTGGGAACAGGACTCATCACTCTTCCTTAACGTATGAATAATACATAACCAGGTTAAAAGGTTTGTATGTTTACGATGTGAGCAGGACTTTCACATGCGGTGGACGGTTTGGTGCCTTTCACATGTGTGAATGCCCTTTTTAATGTATTAAGCTCTTCGCAGGCGTCAATGTCGCTCACAGCGTCCAGCGACCCCCCGTCCTCTCCGTCTGTGGTCTGTGAGTGTGTTTGACGCGTCTCCCCTGTCTGCAGGGTGGCCTTTTGGAAGCCTGGTCTGCAAAATGAGCGGCATGGTTCAAGGGATCTCCGTGTCAGCGTCCGTCTTCACGCTGGTGGCGATCGCTGTTGACAGGTACTGTGGCCACTGTGTGTCGTTGTCTTTTTTAACTTCTACTGCCACACAAAACCCGCCTGTCTCCTCCAGACCGCACCTTAAACTGAATGAGGCTCGGGGGGCGGGGGGGACCCGGCATGGACAACGGGGGAGAATCCAGCAGCCACAGAGGCCGGACCGTCCTCTTCATCGATGTGACAGCGTTGAGTCGGACTCGGACGCAGAGCCAAAAATAACTGAATGAATAAAAAGAGCGCGTGGAAACCGACGGTGAGACACGGGGACACGCGGCTCTGGGGATTGGACTCAGGAAGGGGACGATTAGGGACACGCGTCGACAATCAGCAGGGAGGGGGAAACGCACCGGGGGAGGAAGTGAGGCCGACGCAGATGAAAAATGAAACAGGCCAAACACGAGGGACGAGCGCGTGGCAAAACACGAGGTTTCACCCGGGAGCTTCTGCCTGCGTCTCGCGTCTTTCTTCAGCCAAATGGAGGAGCATCCGGTCCAAAGAAGGAAAAAATATACCGTCAATTCAAATGCTTCCCCCGGCTGACCTGGAATCAGCCGATAGCAACTAGAGCGCAGCACTCGGTTTACGATGTAAAACATAAGTCGCTCTTTGGGCCGTGGGATCGTTTTCCATCACTTATGAAGCACATTAAAGCCCCCGCGTCCCGTTCCGACGGATCAGGCTGAAATCCCCTAATTGCCGCTCGTGACGACGATCCCCAGCTGTCCCTTAATCCTGCTCGGTAACCACAAAGCACGGGGGGCAGGGATGTCAACGTGAGGGGGCGCAGTCAAAGGCACCTTTACGCGCCCGGCAGCCTCGTGGAGGCGACGGATACTGGGCCTCCCCGTCTGCGCCGCTGTGTTTGAGAGAAATCACAGCGGTGGGAAATATTCAAGAAGGGATCACGAGCTGATAAGCTTCCTATTATCGGCTATCAGCTCGTTCAAACTAACGATGCATCAGTTGCTTTTATCGTGTATTTTCCTCTATTTTCTGTATGCAAATGAGCATTCTGGGTGACGTTAATAAAACGGTAGAAGGATTCACTTCTTACCATTTATACGCTGGCTGGCTTCAGCGCGGGGCGGAATTATTTTTAGTCAAATTAAAAATTGAAGTACAAAGGCCTTTGAGTGCAGGATAGCGTGTACCTTTTAATTAACAGATGACCAATAAGCTGGTTAATCACAATGATGGCAACAGGGGGGAGCCGGGTTAATTATTTCCCCATTGTTCTGGAAAGTAAAGGAGCATTGAACACAGAGCGACGTCTTCGGTCTTGAGTGCTGGCTCTCCCTCGCCGAACCAGTCGGACGGTAAATCTCTCACAAATTGTGTCTATTTCTATTAAATGGCATTAATTTGCCATTTTTCTGTTCACGCATTGCCCTGAGCCCCTCCATGTGAACACAGCCTGCATTTGCCCCTTCATGAGCTGAAGGTAGTAACTCTCGTCAAGTTCCTTAAAGCTTGAAGATGTGCATCTAACTCACTCGCCTGTTCTCTTTTGCAGATTCAGGTGCATCGTCTACCCGTTCAAGCAGAAGCTGACTATATCCACCGCCTCCCTGATAATAGTCATTATCTGGGTCCTGGCCATATCCATCATGTGTCCCTCCGGCGTGATGCTGCAGGTGACCAAGGAGCAAACCATCCGGGTGCTGCTGGGCTACGACAACAAGACCAGCCCGTTCTACTGGTGCCGGGAGAACTGGCCCAACCAGGACATGAGGAAGGTTTACACCACCGTCCTGTTCGCCAACATCTACCTTGCTCCCCTCTCGCTCATCGTGGTCATGTACGCCCGGATCGGCGTCACGCTCTACAAGTCGGCGGTCCCGACGGGCGGGAAGCCGGGCCAAGAAAACCGCCACTCCGTGTCCAAGAAGAAGCAGCGGGTGATCAAGATGCTCCTCATAGTGGCGCTGCTCTTCATCCTCTCCTGGCTGCCGCTGTGGACGCTCATGATGCTGAGCGACTACGCCAGCCTGACCGAGCCGCAGTACCGCATCATCAACATCTACGTCTACCCCTTCGCCCACTGGCTGGCGTTCTTCAACAGCAGCGTCAACCCCATCATCTACGGCTTCTTCAACGAGAACTTCCGCCGGGGGTTCCAGACCGTGTTCAAGTTCAGCCTGTGCGCGGCGGACGGGCAGCGGCGGAAGTCCTACTCGCACCGTCTGCAGGCGAACTCCGTGCTGCCCGCCAACCACGCGCAGACCACCCAAGAGCCCATCTCCCTCAACAGCGTGGAGAAGAACTCGACCAGGCGAGTCAACCACGTCAACGAGCCCGACCGGGTGATGGAGGACCAGGACAAGGCGTCCGGCAGCAGCGGGGGGGTGACCGCCGTGTCCATTTGAGGGAGCCGCAGAGGCGCTGAGCAAAGGGGGGGAGGGGGGGGTCAAAAGGTAAAATAAGGTATAAAGAGGAGGAAGAACTGGCTAATAAGACGTGTGAAGCATTCGCTCTGTTATCTGTCCTGCACACGCCACCTCGGAGCGGTCGCCAAATTTGCCAGTTGGAAGAGGGAGCGCTGCCTTTGAACCTTTCCTTATCACCTTTAAGCTGCACGCGTCCTGAGCTGCACGCTTTGTGCCGCGCGCTCGGCGGAGGCGGGTAGCGGCCCGCTCGGAATTATTAGGTACCGTCGAGGAGGAAACACGTCTCGTTGGACGGCACATCGCTCATCGACCAACGCGGAACCATCCTGCTCCATCGCGCACCTTTTGTCACCCGTACAAATGTGTAAAGAGGCATCGAACAAGAGCAGCAGAGCAGATTTCAAAAGCTTAAACCCCTCACACAGATAGTGATAGTTAAACGTCCTTGTATGGTGGCGCATCAGATGCATTTTATTCAACGCTGGTACTTATTGAAGAGGAAAACCTTAGTGGCCTGTGGAGCTGCTGTGCGAGCTTCGAAGACCCTAAATCCACGACAGAATCTTTCAGGCGTCTTGGTCGAACAGCACAATTTACACCCTCGTTAGTGCACAAATCCCACCTTCTCTGAAACAACGGTTTCAAACTGAGACCGGCTGCTGGGGAGTAACCGGTTAAATGCAGCCGCACATTTCTCATCAAGGCTCCTGCAGCACGTCGATGGCTGAGGCTCATTATGCTGATCAGGAAGGTCACTATCTTTTTGGGATGATATTGGAGTACACGTCTGCCCCTCCCTGAGAAGAAACGCCGTTGGACGAATTGGCCATAAGCCCACAGAGATGGAAGGAGATGTTGCCAGCGTTTGAACTGATCGCTTTTAAATTGGACTCAAACACCTTTTGTAGAGTGATAAACGATTGATTTGGATCTTTTGCGAGCCATCTACTCAAAACGTGGTCTTTTTATTCTGAAATCTGCTCTGCAAACATGTAAATAGAACGTGTTATTTACCCATGAATATATCACGAGCCTGTAACGAATGTGCCAAGTTTCATTTAGACCTTTTATGAACGGTGTTGTACAGTAAACGGGAAACAACGGCGGTCCGGCATCGGTCCCAAAAACATGTATCGTCTGCTGAGAGTCTGTTGCGTGATGCTGTGAATCCGTCTGTGTGAACTGACTATTTGGACCATTCCTGCAGGGTAGCGTCCACAGCTTGGTCTCAAAAGGTGTTTTACAGATCTCTGCTGTTGGTGGCGTCTGTTTTTAAAACGGCCTATTTTGAAAATTTTGTTTTGCGGAGATGTAAAAACTGCGAAAGGAAAAACGGACAAACTTAAAACTGAAGAGTTGAAAAAGCTGTGATTGACGTGGTTCTCTCTGGCGGCCGGGTCTCTTTCTGCTGCCCTGATGTCTTTGATCGAACTTTGACGGATTCTCCTGATTCATCGTGAGACATCGGGCTTTAAATCACTGCAGCTCAGCAGATTCTTCAACAACCCTTTATAGGTTGGCGGTATCAAACTCCATAATCCTTACATTACGCAATAACAGGAAGAGAAAAATATGCAAATAACTGCATTAAAACACGGAGTAACAGGCAGGAAACGGATTCTTAAAAATTCATTTCAAATCAGTCTTCACACGGTCTAGTCTCCATGCTGGTGCTTGGTGTTCGGCCTCAGTCATTCCGCTGCTTCTTGCTCTGCATCCAGCAGTGAGACCTCAGAAAGAACCCTCCATCTTTGGGTTTTGGCCTTGTCGACCTGTCACACCCCCGATCTGCCCCCTTCTCGTAGAGCCAGCCCTCATCTCCACGCCGAATACCGCCGCTCACTCGGGGTCGTCGCTGCTGAAGACGCAGAGCGGCCTCGGTGAGGCCCCCTCCCCCACCGGGTCACGGCCCCGGGACGGGATGCCATTTAGTCGGGTGGCGAGTCTTTTAAATGCAGTGAAAGCAGCTATTTTACCAGCTCAGAACCAAGTGGAACCACCGAGCTGAACAACTGGATTTAAAGGGCCGAGTCACAGCATGAAAACACCAGGAGATCATGTTGCTTTGTTCCATTTTGCTCCGGCTGGGTGATGTTAGATGCACAAACCATATTTAGGGAAATGTCAACAATTGTAATCGCTTTTTCACAAGTGCGAAAAATGCTTAAAGCAATTTACTAGTTACTAATTCAGAAATTAGGTCTTAAGTTTGAGTTGGATCAGTAATTAAATCATCAACATCAATCATTAGTTGCCAGTTTAACATATTTTACGCTTATTGACACTCAAGGCCTCGTGTTGAGTTGAGGTTCAGTAACCGACTCTACTCACAACTTCTAATTCTAAGTATAATTCTATAGAGACAATAAAACAGAAGAGAAAACATTCAAAACATTTCCTGTTTTAATTTAAGTTTGTTTCTATTGCAGCAGTTTTAAGTAGCAATTTCAATTTAATTCCTGCCAGAGAAGTCAGGTGTCATTTAAAAACACCTCTGGACCTTTGATGGAATTCAAAGCTTCGCTTGTGAGAAATTCAGCACAAACAAAGATGTTAAATGTGAAACTCCAGTATTATTGAATGTAATGAATTTGTACTTTCTGGTGCCTGTGGTGAAAAAAACCTCTGCTTCTCTGCTTAATTATCTTTTTTTTTCAACCACGTATTGATTGATTACTGTGAACGTCCTTTTGGGATCCAGAGACTCTTGGTACCTGCGTGTAGTCTGCATGTGTATATCTGGTGTATTAGCATGTGGGGGGTTTTGTGTCTGCAACTACACGTTCTTGAATAATGTTTAATGCCAATTTTAAAGATTTATTTATCGGGACACAAAGGTCAATTGCTGTTTTTACAGACAGGAAGATGGGAAGATTGTTTTATCTGAAAGGAGGTCAATGGTGTCCTATTTAATTGTGAAGGGCTATTCAATAGATTTTATATTAACTTTGATTGTCTGCAAAAATATATATAACTGCAATCTTCATATTCAAGGTTCTGGGTATGAAAATACGCTTGTGAATTCCACTGCTGTGATTTAATTTTCACATAATCTGATGTGATTAGCTTTATTTGAATGAGATTGAGAATTTAATTGCAAAACAATTTAACTGATGGTAGAAGGCAAACTTTCATGATGAAATTTAAATTCCAACCAGATCTCACAGAGGAGCAAAGAGTTGAATACATAACATTATATTTGCCGTACAGAGGCAATGATAGATAGATAGATTGATACTTTATTGATCCCTCAAGAGGGAAATATTGGTATCACAGCAGCATGTACAGGGAAGAAAATAGAAGAAAAAGATACACATTATATACAATATAATAAGATAGAAATATTACATTCTTAAATAAAATAAAATAAACTAAACTGAAACAAAAGAAGTAAATATGAGAGCTAATAACAAACGCCTTCTCCTCACATCCGTGACCAGGTTTAGCAACAACACGTGTGCGAGGTGAGACGTGATGCAGGGAGTCCGCTCGCAGTGGCGGATCACTGCGTTTGAAGGCTGGTGAATACAGACGGGGTTCTACAACCATGGAAAGTAATCACGGCCGTGAGTGTTTTTAATTTAGCTGTAAACGGGGGAAACAGAGTGAAAACTGGCTCCATTCAAATGCCAGAGACGAAAGGAGGCTTTCGTGTGATCTAAAACGTGGCCTCACAGCGGCTGCTCACACAAAAGTCACCGTGAAAAGAAAAAGCCGGAGGGCCGTCTGGTGAATAGAAAGAGGGGCCATAATGTGAAGAATAAACGATAAGACGTCCTGATTAAAGGTAAACCCCCTCGGCCGGGTTACCTTCATGCATCGGCGCGGCTCGCAGAGGAGCTTCACTCTCACCCGGGGAACCAAAGAGAAAACGGAATTAAATTGTCATCCTTTAAAAAAAATAGTGTTTCTAAGTGGTTTAATGTTTATTTCACCAGTGAGAGCAGCACATGTAAAACGGCTTAATAAAAACAAGTTTGTACTCAGAATAAGCTCAAAGCTCATGTTCAATGTCAGTGAATGATTCAATGTGGTTATTTGGAAGCAAAATAAAATGAAACTGAAGCAATATCGTCTTTGACAACCCATTAATTCCTATATTTGATTTAGCTTATATTATGATTGATACGTTTTAATTAGTTCAAATGACAGGGTAAATCTTATTTGAGTTGTTTTGACCTTGAATAAAAGATGTTGTTGTGTTGTTGTCCGGGGTCACAATAAGGCTGCATGTGTCCTTCTCCTACATACATGTTGTTTAGTTCTTAGTGCTGTCAGTTGTGCACCATTAAGTGTCCTCAAACGACCCCTCGGTGTACCTGAGTCATGACAAGAACCACGTCCGTTATCCTCTTAATGTATGAAGTTACCAAACGACACCCACTGCGTTGGAAACGGTTTCTGACGCGCCCTTTAAATCAGTTGCGTTGTTTCCCGTCTTCGGCCGGCGGCCTCCTTCTGTCTTTCTGTGCTCTGCTCTGGCTAGCTAACTACCAGACAGCCGGCTAGTTAGCTTGCCTGCTAATTCTGCAATGGTATTGTTGGGCCGATGGCTAGTGGCTAGCTACCAAGTAGCTAGCTAGTGGCTACGACAACATCTGAGGGCCCCATTGGTGTGTTTGCCACCTTAAGAACAATTACCTTTGTCCTGTGTTGCCGTGGTTACCATCCACCACCCCAACCTTCCTTATCTGAGATTTGGGAAAGATAAGAAATGCAATCGATCCCCCCCCCCTGCAGTCTGGACCATAATCAGACTGTATTACAAAGTATAATCCCCTTCATGCTACGTAACAGAAAATGAATCAATGGTCCCTTGCAGGGACATGGATTTAATTCCTCTGGTCACTGAGTGTATATTTATTTTATTATGGTTTTGATAACATGTAAAGAGTTTTGAATCAATGGATATAAAAAAATAATAAGAATTGTGGTTGTGTTTTTGCTTTTCAAAATTGTCACGCTGTCTTGCCTTTGTATGAAGAGATATTTAAAATTTGTGCCCAAACTGTAAGAGGGTGTCTGCAAAATGTCCAAATGGTCATAAATAAAGATAACGTTCTTAACACATTGACAATAAAAGTTTTAAAATCTCTCTCGGGCAGTAATGTGGTGTTTTTAACTTTTGCAGTTAACAGTAATAAATCAGAGCCTTTTTCACAGACGGAATGGCTCCTTTAGCTGCCGGGGTCTTATGAGACCACCGACATGTATCTGTGCACATTAGCATGAGGATACATTGAGGTACATGTGTCATTGGTCTTAATACTCTCGCACTCTCTCACCATCTTTACCAGAACAATCAACACTGATGCCAAAGAGGACGGACATGCAGAGCTTTCTGTTTGTCACTTGATACTTTGTTCTAGTGTAGATTTCTTCACCGGGCCTTTTTGTGCTGCTTTTTGAGGACAAAACCTGCCACGGGAATAATCAATACTGCCTTATGTTCATAATGCACTTTCTATATCGAGCGATGGCCGTTTTGTGTCAGCTAACTCGATCAGTATTGCTTGAATTATGCAACCAAAACCTTTTTGTTGAGAGCCACAATTTTATAATATTGTTTAATATGAGACAATGTTTCATTGATGAATGAATGTTTGAAACGGGTCAATGTTTATCAAGTTGTTTGCAATTTCCTTTATTTTGTAGTGAAGAACATAAAAAACCTGTTTAAAAAATGTAAAAAAAAAAGTTTAAATGCTTATATTTGTTATCATCGCTAGATTCTCTGTCATGAGAAAGAAGCTGTCACTTCATGGTGTCATGCGTTCAGCGGTGAGGCCGCTGATGTAAGATACAGCAGGAAACCCTTTCTGAAAAAGATTCAACCTGCGCCGAAAAATGTAAATGTTACTTTCCCAATCGTTATCTGCAGGGCACAGATCCAGGCTGCATAAACAATCACGTCACTCCAGTTAAAAAGTCTCAGAGGGATGAGCGTCGCTGCATCGCGAGGCAGCAATTTCTACTCCGTCAGTTCAAATTAAGTCCTTGCACTTATATTTTTCTAAAAGGCATTTCCTGAGTAACATTTTTCTGCTCTATGAAAGATTATTTTCAATACAGACGGACAGGAAAGGTAAGCAAAAGTAGTAAAATGCTATCGTCACCAGCAGATTTGTTTAGTTGAGCAAATGTAAAAAGCCCAATATGACAAGGTTTGCCTTTTGTCAGTCTACAACACGGAGTTCATGACACAGAGTTCTTCAGAGTTATGATCTATTTCTTTATCAAAATGATTAAGTCCGATGTTACCTTCCGTATAATATGGAAGGGCACAAATCTGTGATGTTATTAAGAAAGAAAGGTCATGTAATACCAGTTAAAACAGCCGCACACAAGGATCAGGGTTGCTGCATTGTGAAGATGAAATTCCTATTCAATCATTTCACGTGAAAGGAAAAGGTTGTTTTTCATTCGTGGCTTTTTCCTGCCTCAACATTTATCTGCTGGAAGTTAGACGGACAGACGAGACCTGCAAAAGTGTTATTGTCAAAGAGTGTTGGTATAATGCCATTAAATTCAAATTAAACACACTGGAAAGGCCTTCAAAAATATGTCAATATCAAATCTTTCAAGAGTAGGAAGCCAATATACTCACATAAAGCTAATCTACATGGTTTGTGCTGAGACTGATTCCCACAGCGTTCACTTCAGTCATTTCAATGCCAGTAAAGTTCATGCTGTCGGGAGGAAGCAGCCAGACTGAGAGCGGCAGCAAGAAACGACTCAAAGGGCTCCCAATTTATCAATGGAACAGGAAGTGGGACGCGTCTGTTTAACATTCAACGCACGGAAATGATGAAAATTGCATTTCATTTCCTTCATTCCCCATGTTTCCACATTCCCCCCAAAAAGGAATCTGAATCACTCTGTCGATGGAAAAAGGTCATTTTCCCCCATCTATTTGTATTATGTATAAGTCTGTTTGGTTGATTACTATTTGTGAAAGACTTGAATGATCCAGAGAACAGAAAACAAGTTTATCAATGAAGGAAGGAATCAACATTGCTCTATTAATCTTGCCTATATATACATATATCTCAAATATAGTCACAGCTTAACAACTAGCAAAGTGCTTAACTTGAATTAATTAGTTAATGTCCTGGTTGTGAGGCTGAGCTAAATGGTGGAATTCAATTAGCATTGAGTGCGAACATCAGCCAATTAGCGCTAAACTAGAGTAGAGGCTGAGGCTGATGTCACGTTCTCTACAAACTCAACAAGCTGCTGTTTGCGGGACTGAGCTACAGTTTCTTCCAAACACCCCATTCATTGCTTTACAAATGACACGTCTCTTCAACCTTTCCATCTCTAATGGAGTTGTGCCTCAGGTTTGGATAAAAAAAAAAAAAAAGTCTTAATGACTATCGGCGTATTTCCAAACGCTCCGTTCTGGCTGGAGTCCTTGAGTGTTTAGTTAACATGCAGCTCAAATCCTCCCCGCGAGAAAACCCAGAAGGTCCACGAGCAGCATCAATAAACATGGTGCTTCTCCGGCGATTACCTTCTATTTCTACCTTCTGAGTCCTTGAACATCACATCCGAGCCGAGCTGAAAGGACTTCCACGCCTATAAACACTGAGTCATTGGACGCAGAGGAAGTGTCCCTTCTGTTTGTCTGTCCTGCACTGTGAGGACATGATCAACAGCCTCCTCTCTCTTTGCGGTCGTTTATTCGTGTCCTCGATGGGGACTCGCTGTCTCTTCCTCATTAAACTGGCCCAGCGGTCTGACTCTCGCTAATCGGGAGTCCTTTGAAGTCCTGTGTGGGGAAACCTCGCTCTGCACACATTAGAGCTCAGAACCGTGCCAGGTCAGTCTGCTTCCCCGTCGCTGATTATCTTTTGTGCATTTACTCTGTTTCATTTGATCTCTCAACATCAACACCAATCAAAATGTCCTCGGTGATTCCTTGAGTGTTGAACAACGGTTGAACTGACCAACGGTGAGGAGGTTTCCTGGAATCATTAAATGCTCCCAACTTCAGGGTGATTTCACATCTTCTTTCCCCGGCTAAATATCTCAAACTGGGTCAGTTTGGGTGTCTGAGGGCTAACGGGACGAAAAACAATGGGAACTGTGCTGAATGTTTCATGTTTGGTTGAATTTCCGTGAGTATATTTTCATTCTTTGCTTGCATGTTGCGCTGCATTCTAGTTCAATGTTTTTGATTGATCATCGCCTTCACCCCAGAAATAACTTCTAGACAAATAATGAGGATTCAGGAGCATATCTGATATCGGAATGGACGAGAATAGAAAAACACTGAGCTTTTGTTTAAAGCTCCCAATGGTTGAGAGAGTCTGTCACATCGCAGCGCTTTGAAACAGCCAACGTCTCCCACACGACTGAATAAAATGATGTTTGTTTGTTTGGGATTTATCACAGAGATTTCCTCGAATAGAAATAGGACGGAGACAGTAGACGGGATCAGTGGGTGATTCACTCGACGAATGTAAGGTTTCAGGTGTCTCTCGCTTATGTGGAAACCGGTCCGCCGATGTTTTAACGTCCCATCCAGGGCTGATCTCAAAATGGACGTCTCTCACAGTAGCTGCGGTCGGTCTCCAACGGAGACAAAGCCACGTTCATCTGAGCCCGTAAGCGCTGGCGAAGCCTTTGGGACAAAGGGTCAAACGGACGTACCGTCGCGGCGCCGCTCTGGACCTCACGGCCCTTTGACCCTACGCGTCGTTCGCCCATTTACCCCCATTTGTACACCAACGTGCAAGTTCCCACTGGCCCATCGTGAGCATCCAAGCATTCCCACCAATCCCCACTCCATCACCCTTTTGTTTCTTCCACTTCTGGTTGTTTTTCCTCCCTGCTCGGCCTCCACGTACAGTTTGGCAGATCAGCGTTTGCAATTTTCCTTTGTTTGTTGTTTCATTCTGTTCCTCTTTGCAGACCCGTCAGTCTTCTCCACGCCACGTCTGTCAGCTCGCCCTGTCCTTCCCGCCCTTTTGCTAACAAGTGTGTAATTAGGGGTGAACTTTGGGAACTTGAGCGGCGTATTTTTCTCTTAATACTTGGTCATTAGCAGCTCATTAGCGACGATCCTGGGGTGAGAGCTTTGGTGACTCGAGGAGCCACTTACAGCTCGATGCTGCTTGATGCCAAATGATGAAATATTAAGAGACTTTTGTGTGCTCCTCAAACTGGGAAGGACCGGATCCAGATGCCTGGAGAGACAACGGTTGCAAAAAAAATACTCTGGGAAACTTTTGTTTTCACACAATGTGTGAGATGCTAAAAAACAAGACTTCCAGCTGCATCGGGTTTAGGCTAATTCTGCTCGTGTCCGTTGCTAAATTGATGTCTTTCATTTACTTTTCACATTTAAAACAGCTGATCCCACTCACACATCTGGGCCTTCTCTAGCTGGTTGCAAATTATTCATTTCCGATCAACACGCATGCAGATTCGAGCCAATTAAATTAAAACGGTACCTGGATTCAAATGCAGAAAATCAAGACAAAAGCTCACAAACACACTGACAACCGACGCACAAAACCTCCACAAAGTACCTCTCTCAACACAATGCAGTTGTATGAACATCCCCCCAGAGGGTACGCAGGGGTTTTTCCATTACCGGAGCAGCAAAACTGATAATAAAACTCCGCGCACGCTGTCACTTGAGTACAAAGCGGCGATGTGACGCGGTGGAATAAGAATGTAGAAGTCCACCAGCTAATTCATCTACTGAGTAACACGTGTGCGCACACGCCTGCCCCCTCTGTCAGCCGACGCCAGAAGGATCCAATCCACAAACACACCCACGGCGCCTCTGAACGCTCTCCCTAAAGTTCACCCACAGCGCTGGTTTCACACAACAGTTATTGTCATTTATTATGACAGCATGAAACTGCGATAATGTTCCACCTCAGTGGGACAGAGAGTCTGTGCTCATCCACATGGAGGCACGCGGCGTTCTGGGTCATCTCCAGATGTTTTTGTGCGACTATGTTCACAATCTTCATGGTCGTCCACATCCGAGGTCGACTGCCAGACGTGGCGTTTGTGGAGACTTCAGCTCAACATCTTTAACATCGCTGAAAAAAGCTGGAATTTCACTCTCAGCTGCTTCAAAGACATGATGATGTGATGATACTTTACTTTTTGTGATGAAAGCAGAGTATGAATGGAATCCGTGATGGCGTGTGATCAGGAGCTCAGATCGAACTCACGCCAGATCCACCTTGTACTGCATAATAAATAAATATATTCAGCGAACAGACTTTATTTAAAACGCATGTGTCTGGTCCTCGATGTGTTTCACAAGTTCTTCACGAGTTCTTCACGAGTTCTTTGCGCCTCCACAGTGAGACGGCAGGAAATGACTATGAATTAGCATGTGTTACAGGAGGGAATGGCTGTATTCAGTGTGTATATATATATAAATATATATATAATAAGCCGCAGCGTGAATACGAACAGTCGTCATGCCAGAGCGTTTTTTTTCTAGTACACGTCCAACCTCTGTTGAACAAAAGGATTCCACCAACTGTGAAACTGTTGAGCGGTCGACCTTCCCGTCTGTCCTTCGCTACGGAGAGACTCTTTGTTGTGAGAGAAACGTGTGCGTATTGAATGTGACCACTCTGCAAAGTCACGGCCACAACACACTGCAGATGTTTTCACATCTCCAGTCGGTAATCTGAGTTTTGGATGCTGGTTTAACATCCTGAACGCTGATCTCTGCGGTTTCTGTTGGTATTTTAAGCCAATTTACTGGACTGTCTTTTATTTTGTGCGTTTTCACCATTGTTCGTATATTCAAAGTCTTCACTAATTGTGGTTTAAAAAGCAAAAAGAAGTCTTTAATAAACCAAAACGCACCATCGTTCTGCTGTTTAGTGTCCTGAAGAAAAAGTACATTCTCACACAAAATGTGGTACATAATTACAATTAAAGTTGAATTTTTCATGCAATCAGCTAATATCCACTCATGACAACATTGCTCTACATCATAAAACACGTTTCTACAGCGTTAAACAAAGCAAAGTTGTCGTAGTGGTTTTCTTTTGTGTCACAACCCCTCCCGACCTGGACTGAACCACCCTTTTTTATTTGGGGGTATTTATTATTTATTTATTTGTCAGGCTGCTGCAGTAAAACCAGGTTGTTCTTGCATTAGGAGGAGATTTCGCGGCCGTGAAATGATGAACCAGCCTCCCACCGACGGGGAAAAGGCCCAGTGAGACGCCGCCGCAGCCCCGGAACAACCCACTCAAGTCCTGCGGCGGCAACAGGAGGCAACTTCCCCCCGTTCATCGATTAGTTTTTTTTTTTTTGAAGTGTACCACTTGTTTCCAGGAGGAGAATCCATATCCTGGTCCTCCCGGGGGGTGCTCGCCTGAGACTCAGCTCCAAATGTGATTAATGCGCCAACCCACCTCCACCTCAGTGGCTGATTTCCCCTCATTGATCTGAAAGGAGGAGGATCCGGGGGTCTCAGAGGTTATGCTATGATATTTTGCTGTTGTGATAACACTTATCAAGCATCACCTGCAGGGTCCCCGACGCCCCCCCCCCCCCAGTCTCCTGTTCATTAACACTCCACCCTCTCGTTCTGACAGCCTCCTTCAATAACTCATTACAATCTATCATCTCCGTTCACTGCACCTGCGTCTCCATCAGCTTCTCCAGCCACGCTGCTGTTTGGAATATCGATTGGATTTTAAATTACTGCAGAAAATAATCGGTGTGACGAACGTTCTTACCTTCTTAGCTCTCAAATTTGGAATCTACCGACTGATTGACGGTTTTACGTCGTTGGATAAATCGTTGAAACCCGTATTTCGGAAAATCAAACCAAAAAGGCTCGTTTCCACGCTGCTTCAGGACAAGTGGCCCCACGTCGACGGACCCAGAAACAGACAAGAAGCGACGCGTTTTCAGCCATCGATCGCACAGCAAACCCAACCAGCACTGCAGAAACAACAACAGCAACAACAACAGAAACCCTCTTTGGCTCCTCACGCCGATTAGAGGCTCCGTCATGCGAGTGTTCACACGGGGTCGAGCAGCATTTGGCCGCCAGCCACCCGGGGGGAACGCCGCTTGGCCCGAGCACGCCACTGCATCCGCTCGCACGCAGGTCCGTTTGCTGACTGGACGCTCGTGAATTCAGCCACGATGCGACCCGTGAATCCCCGCGAGGCCTCGACCCGTCAGACAAATGTCAGTTTAAACGAGCAGCTCGACTTACTGTCCCTGCTTTTCCTTTACAGCTGCAACTAGATTTCGAGGATGGAGGGAGGGGGCGGCTGGTCGATCAGTCCGCGGTGCCTCTGACAATAACCCGGCGCCGACAAGGCGCCGTGGAGCGAGAGCGAGGAGAGGCCTACAGCCGATTTACACGCGATTAGATGAGACGAGACTCGTGGATCTTCTGCAGCACAAAGAGAAGAAGAGACAGGAAAAGCATCTCGTGCATTTTACGCCGGGACAAACATCTACGAGCTGGTGGCTTCTCCTACAGCCGACGTTTCTGCATCGCTGCCATGAGCAGCCACCAAAGTGCAAAGAAGCCCCCCCCCCCCACACACACACACACACACACACACACCGCCTCATTTCATCAGCGATGCACAGGCTTCTGGCTCAGTGTCAGACGCAGTGAGATCGTGCTCCACGGCGCCTCGTGAGACACGTCACACACCAGGAGGGAGGCGGCGGCCTGACGGACGGACGGATCCGGTCGCTCGGAGCCTGTCAGGGATTCACGTCGTCACTCTTCTTCTCCTGACGGCGTCTGGCGGGGCGTCGTCCTCTGGCCGCGCTTCCTGTTTGCTCCCCGCCGCGCGGTTCGGCAGGTTCCTCTCTCGCGGTTCCACCGGGGGCTCAGAATTAGTCGCGGAGAAGAGCCGCTGCGGCCCGCGGAGGCTTTTCCTGGGATTTTTCTATTATCAGTGGAGGTTTTGCTCTTTCTTTTCTCAGCGTGGCGGCAAAAATGCACCACAGCGCTGTGCAAACATACTCTTGTCTTATAGAAATCCATCTGGCAGCTTTCCCCACGGAGCAGCAGGAAGGAACCAGCCACCACTAAGGTGTGTGGTTTGGAATATTAACATTGTTGTTGGACAGAATCTAGATCCCCGTTAAAAAGTCTAAATGGCCCAGCAGACTAATCCCATTTGGGATTATTGCCGCCCGTAGCTGTTGTGTACAATAGAAGCAATTTCATTACGTGTAAAAGGACGTTAGTACCAGGACCAAGCAGACTGACTGACGCTGTGCATTAACTGTGAAGAAATAAGTCTAACAAGGTTATGGAATTCCACGTATTATTATAACTAGTCCAAGGGAAAATTTGACGAGCTGTGTTATTTTATTTGACCTTTTTTTTTTACATGAATGGGATGTCCAATGGGTCCAAAGTGGCTGCCAATTGCCCGGGTGACAATAACCGCTTCCTGTTTACAAGTGTCACGATCAGAAACGCTTCTTTGGAGATTGTTAAACATTGAAAAAAGGCCCACAAAGGTGACAACTGAATAATAACCAATGAGTAATAATACGGACTGACAACCCAACTTTCAACAGCTGCTGCTCAATATTCCACGTTACCAAACCAATAAACACAAATAGCTTCGCTTAAACGCAACATGAGGTTTAACAACAAACGCTTTAACAACGAAACGCTGGTTTGTGTTTGCAAAAAAGGGTCTCGTGTGGACTCGATACGTCGCACGAAACACCGTCCAACACATCCGGCCTGAGCGAGGACGAGGTCCCTGCGACAGGGAGGTTCTGATTGCGATGATGTGCAGCCGGGCCTCGATTTTAATGACCAATCATTGTCATTTAATAACTTCTTCACCTGCAAACACACAATGATTTGTTCTCAGGACCACTTCAGCATCGTTCAGAAGAACCACAGCTGTTTGTAAGAAGAGCTTGGATCTAATCCGGCGTGTCAGAGGCTGCAACGTTCCCGTAATGGGAAAGTGTGCACAACCTCTCGGCGGCTGCTCGGCCCGCTGAGAGCACGGATACGAATTCCTAATCAACCGCAGCCGACGTGGCAATAAATCAAGACAAAAAGACAACAATGGACTCAGACAGCGGCGCGCTACACCTCCGAGTAAATACAAAAACGCAATTATGCGCGACATTACGTGAGCCGACCGCTTCGCTTTGTGCTCTCTCTCTCTCTGCAGAGGAGCCACGACTCAACAGGCGAACCGCAGATCGGCAACGAGGCAAAAGATCCCACGACGCTCGATGTCGGTCCTCAGCAGAGCCCACAGAGCGCCGTGCGAATGAGGCGCGCCTCACATCGCCCGTGTGACCCAAGGCTCCACATGCTGTATTCCTCCGAGCGTGATCTCCATGGTTACTCCATCCAGAAACCACTGCGAAACTGAGTGGCAAGTCCCATCATTACCACCGACACGCACAGACACACACTGTGGCTCAAGATTAGCAGCTTTATTCAGATTGTTCTGTTTTACAGGAGATCTTAGATCGTACAGCTTCAGCATTGCCTTTCAGATCACTCGGTTTGTGCTCTTTTTTTCAGCTGTTTCTGAAGATCAGACAGCGATGCGGCTCTCGTGTCACGTCGGTTGATGCAGCCAGTGCCCATAGTTTAAAAATGGTTGAATCTTATATTGCAACTTGGGTGCTACAATAACAGGATCCGCGCGTCTTTGCGAAGCCTCCTGGCGCTGAAGGTTTCCCGTGGAGGACATTGTTTAAACGCTTGGACAAGTTTCTTGGCTTATTGGCAACAAGCTCAGTGCAAACAAACAAAAACGTTTCAATAAACCCTTCAGAACGGCAAGATTAAAAACATGCACATCTCCAGGACAACGCAGTGGTAATGAGCTGTCAATCACGAGCAAGCCTGAAGCCTACAGAGACTTGACTCTAAATGTGACAACCAGATACTCGATGGACAGATTGGAAGCATAAACTCAAGCTCACAATGTTCACTGAGGTAATAAATCCTTTTCTCATAAACTGTCCACACTGCAGGCACTTTATTATCGGCGTCTTCGTTGCCTGACCCGCAGGAGCAGAGTGTCATCGCAAAATGTTTGCATTTTTATACAAACTCCTGTTTGTCTGCACGAGCATCGGTATTACATCCGCAAAACAGAAGGCGCGGCCTCCTCTAACGTCTATTAATCCGCCGACGGACCGCTGCACAAAATAAGAAAATCATTTGTTTAGGCTCATATGATTGACGGGATATCATGATCAGGAAGCAGGACAGTAATGAATCATTACTCATATATTTTATTGCTATGTGCTCCCCATCACAACAAACAGCATCAGTAGTGTACACTTCAATCTACACAAATAGGAGGAAAAGTGAAACGAGCAGAGAGTGACTGACAATCGTAATGGGCAGAAATGCACAAGGGGGATTAATACAGTACACGGAGAATGCATTGCAGTAATATCTGTCTGAGGCTCAGGGATTGTCAATGTAACATCTACAACTATCTTTATTTATCATTACAAGCTCTGTATAACATTAGCAGCAATGTCAAGGCAGCACGTTAAGGATGTGAAAATAACAAAGGAGGAAAATGTAAAATGGTTAAAAATCTACTAACAGCATTTTAAAAAAAGTTACTTGTGCTAAACTATCAATGTTTAAAATAAAGCATTTGTCTGGTCAGTACATGTCACTGCGATGTAACAGCTTTGTTAACAACTTCTACAAAACAGCTGTGAAAAGACAGCTTTCTGATAACAAGTACAATGTCTCAAAATTGAGCATTTATATTTACAACTAATTGTTTGCAAAAAACAATGTAATTTCTAGCCTATCTCGTTTTTTTGGTATTTTTAAAAAAAAAAGTATAAATCCATTTTAAAGGTGAAAATGTGGATGAAAGATGTTCATAAATGAGATTCTATTGAATACAATGTAAAAACGTCTCAATAAATATTCATGTACCCAATGCTATATACATACACTATATATATATATTATATATATACTATATATATATACTATACATACACTATATATATATACTATACATTGGCACACAGGAGTGAGTGTGAATAGTTATTTATTTACTGAAAACACAAAACTGTGTCTTTGCTATTGCAGTCAGATGCACGGTGGTTGTGAGGATATTTTTTTGTCTTCAATAATTAAATAATAATAAAATAATAGCTTTCTCTTCACTGAACCCTCCTTTTATATAGAAAAGAAAGCCATTATTTAAATAAAAAAACATGTTCCAAATATGATTAAAAAAAATAACTTTTGGCGTCTTGTGCTTACAATGATACTTTGATCCTAAAAAAAAAGAATGCACAAAGAATCCTGGTTCTGATGGAACGTTAATGGTGTTATTAGCGTAAAGCTCCATTAAGCAATCATTTGTTGCATTAGAATGTTACTCAATTTGCACGGTGAAAGAGCAATGGACCACCTGAGGATGAACACCTGCAGACCTGCTCTTAGCTCCACTGCTGACAGCTGCGTATGTTAGCGCCAAACTCAGAGCTCTAATTAGCAAGCTGGTTGGAAAAGTGGAATAATTAGAGGCTTTTTAATGTTTCAGAAGTTTAAATGTTTCTCTGAGGAGCTGGAGGAGACCAAAAACGGAGCTAAAAGGAGGATTTGTATTCGGCATGTGGATCCAATGGGAGGCTCATGTCCTCTGATGGATCCGCAAATAGGCAACTGTGAGTTTGTTTGGGCGTCTTTCTTCCCCCTAGTGGTCCGAAAAAGGTTGAATGCAGCTTTAAGTGAGGTGAGATTCAAACTGTGTGCACTTTTACAATCATGTCAAAGCAGATGATTTTAAAATACATTTCAGTCGCGTTGTGAAACAAAAGTTTAAGGAGCACTAAATACGTTCCCTTCTTCGACCTCAACCTCAAACCTTTTGACCACAAACTACAGAGAGGGACACGAAAAGTCAAAAAAGTCAACGAATGAAAAAAGGCCGGGCTGAAAAGGAATAGTTTTAACATTTTGAGAGATGAGCTTAGTTGCTTTCTTCCCAAAAGTTAGAGGAGGCGTCTGATACCAGCTTCATGTCTGCAGGAGATGTTTAGTTCAGCAAAGCTCAACACAACCAGGAACGGAACTCTGTTCAAAAAACATTACCATTAATTTAACATATGTATTAGTTGGTAAGCTTGGTGGTTGTACTCTGGACAGCTTTCCCCGCCTGCTTCCGGTATTTATGCTAAGATAAGCTAAGCTAACAGCCTGCGTGCACATGTGATCTTCATATAAAGTGTACAACTCAAAGGGTTGAACTATTCGATGTTCATTCAACACTGCGGCTGAAACTGTAAACATTTAGAATAATAGGTTTTTAATTAGCTTGATGTTTTTTGGAAGTATCCTCAGCTTCTTCAAATAATACTGATGTTTTAATGTACAGTATTTACAGAAACTTTCATAAATACCCATAGAAGAGAAGTAGAGCGACAGTGCTGGTTGTTTAAAGAAATCTATACAACTAAAACCACTTTCCCAACGGTCCTCGATGGCTTGGCTGAATTCGCTCACTGGCACAGGTGAATTCTCCCACCGGGACAGGTGAATTCCCTCACTGGGACAGGTGAATGCCCTCACTGGGACAGGTGAATGCTCTCACTGGGACAGGTGAATGCTCCCACTGGGACAGGTGAATGCTCTCACTGGGACAGGTGAATTGGAACAGGTGAATGCTCTCACTGGGACAGGTGAATTGGAACAGGTGAATTCCCTCACTGAGACAGGTGAATGCTCCCACTGGGACAGGTGAATGCTCCCACTGGGACAGGTGAATTCTCCCACTGGGACAGGTGAATGCTCTCACTGGGACAGGTGAAGGCCCTCACTGGGACAGGTGAATGCTCCCACTGGGACAGGTGAATGCCCTCACTGGGACAGGTGAATGCCCTCACTGGGACAGGTGAATTAGGACAGGTGAATTCCCTCACTGGGACAGGTGAATTGGAACAGGTGAATTCCCTCACTGAGACAGGTGAATGCTCCCACTGGGACAGGTGAATGCTCCCACTGGGACAGGTGAATTCTCCCACTGGGACAGGTGAATGCTCTCACTGGGACAGGTGAAGGCCCTCACTGGGACAGGTGAATGCTCCCACTGGGACAGGTGAATGCCCTCACTGGGACAGGTGAATGCTCTCACTGGGACAGGTGAATTAGGACAGGTGAATTCCCTCACTGGGACAGGTGAATGCTCCCACTGGGACAGGTGAATGCACTCACTGGGACAGGTGAAAGTCGACACACTGTGGGTGACACAAAAGAAAGCTTCCCCATTCGTCGGGTTAAAAAGGTCTGGTTGGAATAAAACGACCATTATTGCATTTTTTTCAATCAGCGTTGCTGATCAGACGCCATCTTTTTGATATCTAGTAATCCTTTGGCTGTCTGATATCTGTCGTCGATACTTTGGAAGTCAATGTGAGGGGCGGAGGGGAGATTCTAAAAAAACCAAACAAAGTGAACCAGCACTTTTCTTTGCTGCTGTACATTACGAGTCCTGAAGGGGAGGAGCCTCGCTCTCATCTCTCCACTCTTGAGCCGCTTGACCTTTGACCCTCCTCCGAGTGCTCCTGGGGAGACGGCGCCGTGGCGGCCAGCTTCATGCCGGAGAGGCCCGCCTGCCGCGGGACCCGCCGGGGCGCCGGCGTCACCTTCGGCGGCGCTTTCTTCAGCGGGGCGGCGCCGGGGGCGGGCCCTCTGCCGCCGCGCGTGGCGTTGGCCGCCGCGTAGGCCGTCAGCGTCTCCAGCAGCTGGGAGGCGGAGCCGAAGCGAGCGTGCTCCTCGGCCTCGGCCGCCTCGGGGAACGGCGACAGGGCGGCGCCGCGCCTGCTGCAGGAGTCGCAGCACAGCTTGCTGTAGCCCGGGATGGAGCAGTACCGCGCCAGCACCTCCATCTGGCAGAAGATGGACTTGTCTCCGCTACACGGCTCATCTGAACGGGGAGAAGAAGGTGCGGGTTGAAACCCTGAAAGTGAGAGATTGACATAACAACCGCACTTATTATTTAACAGAATGATGGAGGTCACTGTACTGAACTACAGGCTGCAGCAGCAGAGCCTCGTGCTAGCTGCCGCGCTAACACACGCTAACACACGCTACATGTGCATGCTAATCTGTGCAGCGTCACATCTACGCTCAAAACGTCCATAAGCCTCCGTATCTCTAAAGATATGTTTTTTTTCAACCTGCGGAAGTTTGATAAATTATCGTACAAATGTTTCTAAAAGGTCGATCGACTTCACATCAATCAAAAAGAAGCAAAGCAGCGTTTTTCTCAAGTTCTTAAGAGGTTACACTTGCTGGGAAAAATGATTGAAACGATTCTAAACATTTAATTTGTTATTTGAGGTACAAACACATTCGCTTTGAGAAGTTCAACGTCAGGGGATCATAAATTTCTTCCCTTCGGCACAAAACTGAGAAATGCAACAACAGAAACAATTTACTGTGCTAATTGCCTTGTTTTCCCTTTTCTACATTATGAAATGTTTGGTCAACTTGCAGACATTCGCTCGTGATTTCAGCCGTTTGAAAAATCCTGCTCCTCTTTTTCTGCCTCTTGTAAATGTGCTTCGGGATGTGAACGAGGTTCCACCAGCAGCGCAAAGAGTCAATACACACAGGTAGGAACATATTGATGTGCTTTGATGGCTCCACGCCACTAATTAAGAACATAGAAGGTGGATCAGCGTGAGATCTTCATCATGCGCTTTGAAGCTCTGCAGAAAACACACACTTTTTTTTTTTAACCTTTATTCAAATACCTTTAGAGATCGAACCTTTATTCGATCTCTGCTGCAAATCCGCTTGGCATTCACGCGTCATGGGACGACGTCAATGAGTAATTGGCAGTTATTTGAGGATGACGCATTTGAACCTCTTTTTAAACACACGTGTGATGTATTGTTGCTAAAAGAGAGCCCTCACAGCATGATGCCATGTTAGTCACTCCAGTAAGCCGCCGTGAAGAGGGGAAATGTATATTTACACTGCACTCATGAGTATTCTGAAAACCATGTTGTGGGGTTTTAATTTCATATGTATTTGCTCTTTTCCTTCCAGGCAGCAGTTGCTTTTCATTTATTTCTCTTAGTCATGAAGCTAATTTGTCAATTCATAAAACCTGCCTCAATGAGTCATTTATCACAGCAACGTTATATTGTTGTTGTGAGCTGAATGGCAGAATGTCTTCAGAAATCACATCATGAACTTCCTCAACAATAGCACTTTAAAGCGTATTAATGCAGACATTTACTGTGACGAATTGTGCAATTGGGTTTCAAGGTTCTGAAATAAAAGGAAACCGATTTGCAGTTAAGGAGTTGAAACCTGCGAAGAGGACATTAGATGTTGATGTTGTCCTGCAGAGTCACGCCGGCTAGAATGGGAGGACATGCTCACCGTGGCAGGCTGCCGGTCTGCAGAACCTCACGGTTTCCGGTTTGTCTCCGTTGCACTGGTCTCCGATCCGGCAGGTGACCAGCCGGCGCTCCATTCCCTCCCCGCAGGTGACGGAGCACTGTGGAGGAGCGACGCGGGGAAAGTCAGATAACAAGCCGACTTCAATCGGAACGTCTTATTTCTCCTGTTCCACAAAATACCCGAGGAACCTGTTATAAGTGCCGTGTCACAGAGAAGCTGCTCTGTTTTTACGTCCTCCGAAGAGCACAATGTTTTGGTTGATGGAGGACCTCTCCGGGGTGCACCTATCATTGCCTGTTCCGTACTGCCAGCTGCCTCCTCACTTACTCCAAAACGTCCCTTCACAAGTCATTCCACGTGCTCTGCTTTGAATCAACCCGGCAGCCTCCACGTGCACATTACCGTCGCGATGGTATTTGAAGGATCTGCCAAATCGGGGGAATTAACCGTCGCTAAGCGCCGTTGCTACGCAGTCAAGCCGCTAGAGCGACACTCACTGCTAAAATGCTCTCAAGATGCATGGAAAATACATTTGGTTTTGTAGTGGTGGTTCTACGGCCTGCGCACCAGCATCCACGGACGTGTTGGGGATTTAGCAGTGGAATTATAATACGTTTGATAATGTTTAGTTGTTTGAATTGTAGTTTGCGTGTTATTAGATGTTAGTTATTGCATCAGCATGTTGGATTAATAGCTGCGATATGAATTAAACACAGTTTATGGTCATTTAAGCTGAGAGAGGTTTCAGGTCATCGCCACGGAGGACAACGGGGGGAGGAGCTACGTTTGAATGTGCAGCCAATCACATTTGGTCGCACAAAAAAGGGACACACTTCAGGAGTTTTTTAAAGGACAGAGACATGTTCTTTGTAGGTCGCCTTCGACTTAGACTGAGAGTTCTATGTGTTGCGAAATACTATTCTATTCACATTGCATTTCACTTTGTAACTGCATTACTTAAATTAAACTGATTTTTATACTCGAGCCAGTGACTCTTCGCCTGCGGCCGGGACCCCCAGGCGTGGAGAACCCCACAGCTGTTAAAGGGAACCGAGGCATCGTTTTGAGAGAAAGGAGTTGAGGCCCCACACTGCTCCTGTGAAGCTGCATCGCTCTTTACCGACTGCTGCAGTCATCAAGCAGTCAATCAAGCAGCATGTGTTCACAGTACACTTTAAGTAGCTGGTGGCACTGAAGTGCTAAAGCTGGTTCATGGTGTGCAGCTAGTTAATAGCGGAAAAACACTCTTGCTTAAGTGTTATTTGCAGAAATGTGCATGAATATTTGTATATAAAGAGCAGGACATCTGGAAGCAGCTGACATATATCAGCTGCTGGCATGAAGAGCTGCGTCTTATTAGCTCACCACTCAGCAGGATGTCACATTTATTGGATTTTTCAGTGGCTGGAAAGGTCTCATTTGGTGAAACGGGAGAACTGAAACTGCCTTGTTTTCCAATCAGAGATTGCACGGCTCTAAATTAATTATCAGAGGCCTCATCTATCACTTTACACACGATCTTCCCTGCGAACCACATCGCACACATCGAGGGTGTTGCAACGCTACAAAATTAGTGCCCATTAGCGGCACGTGGCGCGTTGGCTGCCGGTTAATTGGAACCAAGCAAACGCAAAATCAATCGCATCGACCCGTCGCCCAACGATCCCTTCATAATAAAGAGTCGTCCCTCTCTCCCGCGTGAACAACAGGGGCACCCAACCTCCGACCAGGCGCCGGTCCTCCACTGCGCGGGGCAGGACACCCGGCCGCACGGCCTCCGGCTCTCGGGTTTCTCGCCGCTGCAGTACTTGCTGTGGACGGAGCGGTTGGTGCCGTCGCTGAGGCACTGCACGCAGCGCACCGTCCGGATCTGGAAGCCCAGGCTGCCGCAGGTTTTGGTGCAGTGCTCCCAGTCGTCGGAGCTCCACCTGGGGGGGGGAAGACAAAAGAGAGGGGGACACGCGGCGGGTTTAACCAATCGGAACGAACGCGCTTTCTCAACGAATGCACCTGAAGGCATCCGGCATTAAACCCGCCGGTGACAGTTGCATAATTGGCAGAGCTGCCTGCGTGAACCGGAGGGACGCTCCTCGTGGTATTTCACCGGGTTGCTCTCTGATGAGTCAGCAGCAGCACGCCGTGTCCTCTATACAAGTCCAACACAAACTATTGATACAATTACAATCACACACTCTCTCGTCCCAGACGTCAATGGCTCCCGGCGGATGAACCCTCTTGACCTTGTGACCCCGAGCCGCACCTTTTGTGCTATTAAGCGTATGCCAGTATGATAAGTTAGGTGGTAACCATGGTAACCCGGCTACACATTTCCCTGTGAGACTATTGTCTAGGTAGCCGATAGCATGCTAACACGAACCAGTGAAAGGTGTGTTCATTTATCTATTGTTGTGTGACACATATACGTCTTTTTCTCTTTGTAAAACAGACTCAAACAAAAAAAAAAGAATTTCACCGTTTATGGAAGTTATCAGTCACAGCGATATGAAGAGAGACAGAAGAGACGTGTGCAGGATATCAGTGAAAAACAGCTTCCACTTCCAAAGAAAAGAGGCTGAAGTCTGCTTCCTTATCATTTTGTGTGATTAATTGTTCGGCTTCTTGTTCGGAGTTGATGTCATAAGATGTTTAACTTTGCTCAACACTCCAGAACCCGAATGCAGTCATTGTACGATGTTAGAAAACAGAAGAGCAGCGTGTTGAAAATGTAAATGAATCAACTAATCGATGCAGCTTTAACAAACAAACCAGCTTGGAAACATAACGTTTCGTCTTTTCCAGTTTAATGCGAGTGAATCCTCGGGATGGAATCAATTATTTTCTCAATAACCCAGCGATCTCGAGGTGGATCGATTCAGGCCGTCACACTTTTTAAAAGTGTCGCTTTCTTCACTTGTACTTTTGTTTCTGACAACGTTTCTCGCGACATTGACGGAGCTGCAATCGCATCCGGGCGGTTGAACACGTTGAACGCGGAGAAAGCAGCAGGTGATGAGTGAGGAGCTCAGGCGTCTTAGCACGACTGCAAAGGACAGAGTGTGCGACTCCGGAGCAGGTAGCTGTGAAAAGTGCTGCGCTTTGTCCTCGGGCAGTAATCGCTCACTGCTCTTCCACACACAGAATTAGCATGCAGCGGCGCGCGCGGAGCGCTGACAGACTCTTTCCAAACTGTCCACAGAAGTTGAGGCTCATCCGTCAGCGAGGAGCCGCACGGAGCTGAAGACCTGCAGGAAGTAGAAGGCTGCTGTTTAAAGGGAAGAACAGAGGGTTTTTTTTTATCCATTGACCCGGGACTCAATTTATACTGAAATGAAAAAATAAATCACATAATTAACTAGGGCTGCAACAACGAATCGATAAAATCGATAATTAAAAGTGTTGGCAACAAATTTCATTATCGATTTGTTGTGTCGCGCGATTATTACGTCACTCAATGAGTTGCGGAGATGCGCGCGGAGCAAAAATAAAAATAAAGGCGCCGAGCCGACGTAGAGGAAAGAGCAGCCGGCAGTTGTTGTGAGTCACATGACGTCTGTTCGACTAGTCGTCTAAGGTGTGCGAGCGTGGGGGGGTCCCGGTCCACGTTGTCCCGTTTTGACGTAACAAGCCTCCTGTTTACTCGTCATCCAGCTGATCAAGCTAGCATTAGCTCGCTAATAACAGCAGTAAAGCAGTTATTTACTATGCATTTACTTAACTTGCACTACGATGATGGTAATAATTTAATGAATATGCTTCAAGTGAACACGAGGGTGTGTTTGTGAGTGTAGTATAGAGAACTAGTTCTGACGAATTTGAGGTTCTGTTTTAGAATAAAGGGTTGGAAATTAAAGCCTTTTAATGCCGTTTAAAAAAAAATCTGATTCATCGATTAATCTAAGAAATAATCGACCAATTAATCGATTATCAAAATAATCGTTAGTTGCAGCCCTATAATTAACCTTTATTTTTTTTAACACAAACACACAAACTGTTTCGTTGGAATTGTTGTGATGTTTGTGTCGTGTTGTGCGTCTGTATCAAAACCAAAACACCAACAACTGAAGCTTACGGTTCTGCTTTTGTAATGTTTGATTACCACGACTGTCGGAACCCCCCCCCCCCCCCCCAACCCCCCTGCGACGCTCTTGTTGAGATCTGTCCAGATGTTTGCACCAGCTGTGCTCCGTCTCGCACGGACTCGCACCTATTCCAGTGTGTTTCTCCCACAATGCACTTGTGAACAGGAGGCCGCGGCCCTCGCGCCCCTCCAAGGAGCAGCAGCTGGGCGAGTGTTAGCTGAAAGCTGTTAGCACCACACACGTAGCCAATACAAGCGAAAGGCCCCACACACACACACACACACACACACACACACACACACACACACACACACACACACAGAGGGCTGCTGTTTGATTCATCCGAATCACACCGGAAAGCTCTTCAGCGATTAAACCCTTTTCACCAACACGGCTGTTTGTGGCGGCAGCTCAAGAGACGTCTCGCCTGCTCGTAACCGGACTGGGATCAGAAGGTCACCGGGCGTTGACCTCTCTTCTCCCGTCTTTCAGTGCGTGATCCTTCGGCTCCCCCACAAACTGACCGTCAAGTTTGAATCCACCGTTTTACCGTGCGCCAATGAAATCCCGCTCCGCATGTTGAGAAGTCTAATCTGCTCTCTTGGCACGCTGTCCCAAATGTCCCAAATGTCCTACTTGGCTCTCCTGCCTGAATCTTCTCCAGTTCGCCCTGTCAGGTTAGTCCAGACCAGCGGTGATGAAGAGGGGAGCCACCCGGCCGTACTGGGAGTTGGCTTTAATTTCAAAAAGACACTCAGACACCAAAGGCCTGCAGTGCTCTTCATCTTTTATCTGAGTAACTAAAAGGAGTTCAACGGGAAAAAAAATGATTACATAAGAAATGCTCCATTTCTTGATGTTGAAAGTTCTTGGATCTGCACCAGAACATTAGCTTTTACTCGCCCACGTTTCCGCATAACTCATTTCACTTCTGTCAGCAAAATCTTTCAAACTTGGCAAGCATGCCATCTTTACTTTCTGATCCCTCTGCAGACCTCCTGTCACACTGAGCCAATCTAACTATTGTCATGTTCAGGGGACGAGCAGACCCGTTGAATGTGGACTGGTCCTCCTTTCTGTCCACATGCGGTTTTCATCCTGAACATCCCGACAATCTGTGACTCGTGTCCGAGCTCATCTCGCCCTGATTGAATCCCGTGGCGACGTCCTTCCACCAAAAGAGGAGGCAGATGTCAACGTGCCACATTCTGTGCCGGGGGATCGCTGGAGTCTGTCTGATTCATCCTCTGTGGACCTTGAATGTCTGGACAAAATGTCACTGCGATCCCGCTCAATGGATCCGGCGATGCTTCTGCCTGCGCGGCGAGGTGTGTCGTGCAAACTACCTCTAAAGTAGAAGCGGGGATTTTTTTTAATATCAAACGTTTTGCAGAGACGGATCCCTGCAGCCGGGTTATCTGCATGTTTTGTCTAGATAGAGAAGCATCCTGAAGGGAGGTCAATCAGACTTAAGAACAACCAACAAGCAGGCAGTGAATGTTTCATCCGGAACGAGAACAGCATCTTTCTTCTCGCTTGAAAGCTCGGGACGGAAGAGAGCAGCCGGCGGGGGGAACGTCGGCTCGCCGCGCGCGGTCGTCAGTGCCGTTGCGTCGTGTTTCAGTGATGCACTGGAGGACGTTTCCCATCAATAATCAGCCTGAGCATCGGTCTCTTTCACCTGCAGGCCTTCATCGGTCACGGCCACAAATGTAGACCCACTGAACCCACACATTCGTTTCCTGACATTTCTCCCTCCAATGTCTTCACGACACGACTCAGGGCCACGCGCTGGAAACCATCCCAGCGCTCAGCCAGTTATCGGCTCGGCTCCGCCCACCAAGGTTTGTCTCTAAATGAAGAGGTAAAACTAGCAATTGCAGAGCAGAGGGGCACAACGGCTCAGCACATCGCACTCCGCGCTCTATTAATTATCCCATTACGTGCTTTCATCGCACCGTCCAACTACAGGGGAGGAATCTCTGTCTGCGTATCTTTCTGGTTTCTGCTAAATGTAGACACGAGACACAAATCCAATATTGATTAACTTTGGGTAATCATGCAAAAAGTGCTTTGTTGGCCTAACAAAGGGTGACCCTTTCCTAATGTTAAGTCAATGCAGTCCAGACCGCATGTGAATGTGCTTCTGAACCCGAGTAGCTTCCTCTTAAATGATCACGCAAATGTCTCATGAAATCAAAATCAAAATATTAAATAATTAGTAAATATATGAGTAAATATAAGCATTGAAACTTCTCAGCATTTCATTTGTCACGAGACACCAGAAACACACATTAAAATCCAAACTAACTAATTAAACGCTCTGAGAGGTAGAAGCTCTTCAGGGCAACAATTTGCACGTTGAATATTCAGTGAACGGGGAAACGGAATATGCTCTTTGCATAGGTTTGTTGTTTTAGTAATGAGTAATATCAACGCGCCTCGTCACTGAGTTTTAGACATAATGTCCATGTATTTGTCCCTCGGCCCGCTGCCCAAAAGGAACATTTAGAAACACTGTTACCAACTGGGTGTGATCTCAACGATGAGGGCGTCCTACAGACAAGGAGTGTTGATGGAAATGCATTATGGGAATTGTGAAATCTAAAAGTTTCAGGCTATTCCCAAATAACGTTACCGCTGCAGCTTCGCTATGTAGTTTGATTTAATTTTCAACATGTGACTTTCAAATGAAGAGTACCAGAAACACCTTCTGGGAAATTAACTTAAATTAACTCTGGTGTGAATTTAGCGATAAATAATTGGAGCTGCTACTACGAGGCCTGTGTGAACAACATCTTGTCCTCTGATGCTTTAATCCTCACAAGCTCAACGCGGAGAACGACACCGTGTTCTGCTACTCGGAATCAAGTCAGTCATTTTAAGGGTCACGGGGTAACTGTGTAAAAGTTGTATTTTTGATTTTTTTACTTTGTTGCTTATCTTAAGATCACGTAAGTAGCCAATCAGCTCCCTGTTAGGAGTCACTGAGCGGGTGGGGGTGGGGCTTAGCTGTGCGCGAGGCGCCGCAGGGGCATCTGGACGCTTTCCTCCACGGAAAAGACGTTTTCGCCACGGCTGTCAAACTTAAACGCATTAATCTATGCGATTAATGCGGCTTAATCTATGCGATTAATGCGGCAGCGGCCGCTAGCTGCAGTCAGTTTCATCAAGATGGAGAGAGCTTTTTGCATTGGAAGTAAAACAAACAGAGGCGCGACGTACAGCAGGGAACCGTGCAGAGGAATTACTCCACGTGTCAAACAGAAGGAGGGCGAGTGGCAAACAGTGAAAGCACTGCTATGCTAAGCTAGCTGCTAGGCTGCTCCCATCTCATCTAATCCATCTAATCTTACCCTGCGCGGCAGTTGCAGGGTAACGCTAGTGGAATTCTGCCTCCAAGATGATCAAATGTGTGTAGTTTTATGTTTTAAAATAACATTAACTACTAAACAACAGTGTCTAAAATACGCGTTTCTACAGTGATTACTCGTTAATTTTAAGAATCTATTGACCGCGCTAGCTTTCGCGCTTCTCTTTACGGGCTACCGATGGAGTTTGATTGACAGGCGGTTAAGCCAATCACCCGCCACATGGTCGGGTTTGATTCAAACCTCTCTGGAGTGTTTGAGTTCATCTGCAAACGGCCGTCTGGGTTTTGTTACAGTTACACAGTGTTTTTATGAGGATTTGAAGGATTTGATTATGAGTATTCACAGCGCTTCACCTTTTCCACATTTTGTTATGTTACAGCCTTATTCCAAAATGGATTAAATTCATTTTTTTCCCCAACATTCCACAACAACCCATAATGACATGTTATGTTTTCATGTTATGTTTTCGTCTTCATTTTTAACAAATCTGCAACAATTGGCAAAAAACAGTTTTCACTTTGTCATTATGGGTTGTCAAAATGTTGACGTGACCCTTTTTGGGGACGGAACAATGACATTTCTGTGTCGTTACGTCTGTACCGCCTGACTCTTTCTAGGTGTCACCCTCTCAGACCCGCAGAGGAATCTCTTCCACACCTCAACAGTGAACCGGCCTCCACCTCCGACCCGTCATTACGCGCTGAGAGGTCACTTTCTCCCGACTCCCACTCGCACACCGCAGCTGCGGATCGCTCACACTCGCCTCGTGCTCATACTCTGGTATTCGTATCGTAATGGAGTGCGTGGGCGTCCCGGTGACAGTCGATAAGGCCGTGACTCACTGGGGCTGCGTGCAGTCCTGCAGGTTGCACATCCTGCGGATGGGTTTGGGTTTCTTGCCGGCGTCGCAGTATCCCCGGTGGACCATCTTCGTGTCCCCTTTCTTCCTGCAGCCGTACTTGGTGTACTGGAACCCTGCGAAGGAAAGGCGGACTTCAGCGTCAGCGGCTTTGCGTGTTTCATACGGCAAGAACTGGATTGGAAAAACATTTTAGTGAAACCTTTTCAGACATTTAAAGTTTGTGGAATAATAAGACGGCATTATTACTTTTGAAAGTATTGAAAAGGAACTGAAGAACAAACAATAGATGCACGACTTTCCACCTTGTAATTATCTCCTGAAAATGATTGTTTCACAGTCAAATTAAACCCCCGTGGAGTTATTATGTACTTTTGAATGATGCCTCACTACAAAACACTTCATCCAAGCAAAGAATTCACGGCATCGATTGACTCCGATCGTTACGGTTCATCATTTAAACTATTATAGTCTCTGAATATCAGTGGAACAGCAGCAGCGTGTGTTCAGACGTTATGACACCAGTTTGGTTGTGGTTGCTTTGCACTGCAGGTGTTTCTACACATCGGATGATCTTAATAATGAAAGACGGAATAATTGTCACTGTGATAAAAGCTGCAGAATCGCAGGATCATTTCTGGCTGCCACAGAAAGAATATATATAAAGATTATATTTGACTGTTCTATCTGAAAAATGTTTTAATTTGAAAATTGACCAGATTCTCTCCTGATTACGCTACAATTGACTACTTTGTGTTTATCCGCCGGACCTTCAAGAGACAACATGAAAACGGTCCGTGGGGCAAAAAAAGGTTGGTATCATATGTGGGAATGATGTGAATAAAATGAGGCAGGTGTGAAACTAAACATCTAAAGCAACAGTAATTCACTGCCTCCGTCACGGGTCTGACAGCTGAATCCTTCCCGCCCATTGTTGCCCCGGGTCGACGTGATTACCTCCGGCACAGGGCTTGGAGCAGGGCGACCAGCTCTTCAGAGCCCACTCGTACGTGTCCTCCTGGATGACGTTGTTGTTGTTCACGGGCACCGAGTCCTCGTGGATGATGTATTTGTACATCAAAGTAGACCGCGTTTCATTGTCTCTGGGTATGATCTGCGAGGGAGGGGCGCAAAACAAAAACTAATTGGCATTGAAGCGAATGCAGAATGTGAACAGAGTGCAAATTTGTGCAAACGGCTGCATTGTGTTGAGTTTAATTGCGTGATAAGTGCATCCATCACGTTGCCTTTTTGCATTTGTAGTGCTGCAGAGAGGGAGAGATGTTTGGTTATTTCTGTATTTTTGAAGTTAATTTCACGTGACATCGTTGGCTGTGCTGCATTCCCCAAACAAAAGGCATCATGACATCATTTAATTTCTATATAAGAGATTTGATTTAGAATTGGCAAAACAAAAGTTGTAATTAAAATGTTCGTTTGGGGAAATTGACTAAACAGCGACTCCTCGGGAATATAACGTTTAATTTAACTGTGCTTTGCATTGTGAAGGTTTATTCATATCCTTCACTTGTTAACGGATTTAATGTGTGTAATTATCTCAATGATGCAACAAAGAAGCTCATGCTAAATGTGACGCTGATGGGGAGAGAAAATTAACTTTAGTTAAAATAAATGTTTATAATCAGAAAGTTTCTAGAAAAATAAATTAGAACCGCTGGGAGAGAAAAGGTGTGTGTGTGTGTGTGTGTGTGTGTGTGAGACATGTATATTGTCAGCTCAAACAAAATGAAAAAGCGCCGAAGGCATAAATCAATGATGATGATCACTAGAACAGAATCAACACACATTAGAAACTCTCGTCTGCTTTAATTCATTATGCAGAGAGAAAAATGTGAAAAGTTTCCACTTAGGATTCTAAATGATTTCACGATAGAAGAAAAACTAATGAGTTGTTTTTCTAAAGCATTTGGGCAGATTATGAGTAATAAGTGAATAAAGTTCTGATTGTTCAGCTTATTAGCAAATGTTCTCTTTTTGAACTTGTTGATTGTTGGAAACTGCTTTTTTAAAACTGCTTAAATAACCAGTTATATTTATTAAATCTGGCTCTTGTGGGTTTTAGCTTCATCTCATCTCCATTAAGGGGGACCGAAAGACAGGGGGGGACATTACTTTGGACACTGTTTTCATCACATCTGATTAGATTAGAATCCAAACTGTGACGCATCAACTAGAGCTGTGGAAGGGAGGTGTGGGGGGGGGGCTATTACCAGGACCAGGACGGGGTCGTGCAGAGGTCCGTCCGTGTGCAGCATCTCCACCTGGTCCTCGAGGATGTAGTTCCACTCCACGCCCAAGTCGATGAAGCTCCGGGACGCCGCCTCCTCCCCCCTCCCGTTGAGGATGTAGTGCCCCGTCGCCTGGTTCTTGATCGCTGTAATCAGCCATTGTTTGGTGAGCCGGTGACAAAGAGACGCCTCTGACCGTCCTCATAGTGTCCACACGCGCGCACACACAGATGAAAATAAGAAGCTCTGATCGTGCTCCCCGGTGGGTGGAAGAGGACAGTTCATTCAACCAGCTGCCAAACATCTGCTGTGATGAAACGGGAGCGTTGGCCAGCGGCTTTGGACACATCCGATGCGTTTAAATGCAAATGAAGTCCAATTGGGAACACGGCTTTGTCTTTTATTTGATGTCTGGCCGACATTAACCCAAACGGACTAGTTGAAGCTTCTTACTTTTCTACTGTTCAGGGGTTGAATCGTTCCTGCACGAGGGAAAGTCGTCGTCTCGTGCAGGAACGTTTCGTTCCGCCTTTAAAAGCTTACGTTTCTGAGACAGAATCAAAAGGACTTTGATTTGGCAGAAATGCAGAATTAACAGCAGGAATCCAGAAGGAGGCGCGAGTCTTTGAAGTGAGAGACGCCTTCAAAGTGATCCGCCATGTCATTGCCCAGATGATGACAGTAACGGGGGGGACGGGGGGGACGGGGGGATAAGCTACAGCAGAGGAGAGATTCCTGACGCATGAATGATCATTCATTCAACTGAATGAGAAGATGTAGATATATCTATATCTATCTATATCTATATAGATATATCTATATAGTGGAGATACTTTTACCTGAGATTCGCAGGACGGAGGGACAGAAAACCAAAAAAACCCAATGCTGTTGGATTAGTTTAAAATGTCAACAATTCATCAATAACTTTCAGCTTCTGAACATTTAAAATATTGCAAGTGAATAGAAGTTAGAATGTAATAAATGAGCGAGTTGAGTTGGTGAGTCTGAGACGCCTCCGCGTTTTCTAAATGAAAAGAGTTTGGGAGAAATTGAAATGCCTTAATTGTGGTGAATTTAAGGGGGAGGAACACAAATGGTTCCCTGCTGAGGGATGTTGGTTTATTAACCAACCGTCTTTGTATGACAACAGCTGTGCAGTTGTTCTTTATAATCTAAATTTCCTCCTTTCACAGGAAGATTAGAGGTTTATAAATATGCATGAAGAAAAGCAATCTGTGGGTTCATAATACCTCAAGCACCCACATCACAGCTCGCATTCTGTGTTTTAATCTCCTCTCTAGAATCACTTATTGGAATATTTCTATTCTTTCTTCCTTCCGTCTGTGTAACAAATAAATGTGCTTCATATGAAAAGAGAACAGTTACAATTTGATGCTTCATGAATAAATAAAGCGAATTAAGACTGAAGGAGCTGTAAATGTTCCCCGCGCAGTAATTAATGCGAGCTTCTCGCGCCGCCGTTTCTTTCCCAACGACGCTGGCTTGTGTGCACTGGGAGAGCGGGAAAGTGACGTTCTGCACCAGGCGCCGGATTACACGTGGCTTCGATGCGGCGTCATAATCCCGGAGCGGGAGAAGTGACACGGGCCAGAGGCGGCGGTCCGATCGCAGCCTAGCAACGGTTACCAGGCAGCCCGTCTCCTCACGCTGAGTCTTTGAGATACTTTCACTAAAGTCACTATTTTCATGCTACTTTAAATTTTAGATGTAGTTGACATTTAACTTTCCGGCAGAAACGTTTCAAGGTTTCGGATGTGCATATTCATTCTACTATGAATAGATTTGGTACATTTTGAGATCTGGACTGTTTCTCTACTTTTAACACATCTGTAAAATAATGAATTCTAAGCTATTTCTTACCCTGAATATGACTTAAACTTTAATACTTTTAGTTTAGTACCATTTTAAATGCTCTTCACTGGCAAAAGTGACCTTCTCTACCTTTTCATTGTAAAGTAGGAGTCAGTGACTGCCGGAGATCCTACAACGACTTTTCGATTTGTTTGGATCTCCTTCACTCCTCTAACTTCGCCCGGGCAGGAGTGTCAGATAAATAACCCGGACTAAAGGGTAGAAACAAACGTCGCCTCTGGCTGAGGAGATCGATGCTGACTCCCTCCCCCCCCCTGCTCCCCCCCTCCTCCCCTCCCGCCCCGGACGCTGAATAAATCATGCGCTCCTCGGGCCGCTCACGGACCCAGAGACGGACGGATTATCCGCCTCGTTCTTTCTTTAAAGGGAATAAACGTTTACTTTCCTGATGTTTCACTGTTACGGGCCGGTTGATCTTAATCGTTGTGTTCGTTCACTTACAGCAGCATGAATCACTTTCATATTCATGTCGCGTGAGATCACGGTGAACGAGACCAGCTTGGGAAAATAAATGAATAATAATTCACGTTCCTAAATAAAGAATGTTCAATTGATTAATATTTCTAGAACATTTACTGTCAGTTTACAAATTGAACTGGATGAATTCTAAATGTTCTCAATTAAAACAAGGGCAGGATTGAGGAATAAATCACATAGCAGAGCTTTTTGAAAAACTTCTTCTCTTAAAATAAAGCAGCGACTTTAAGAAAAGTGAATTTATCCCCTGCAGCTTTAAATTCAGTTAATTCAGTGTGAAATCGTTCAAAAGTCATCTCCTAAAACGACACATCAGTTTGCAGGGACGTGAATCAAAGCGGTTGTCGGCGCTCGGCTCATGTTGGACGAGCTTCAGGTCTTCTACGCCCTCCCGCCCGCCTCCCCCCACGCTGACGCCACACGTGTGACCACCAATAAATCACTAAACGTTTACGCCAGTACGAGTGAAGATGAATGAAGACTCAATTTCTCCGCCTCAAAGGGTGACGAAGAGTAAATTATGCAACGCCTCCAATCTGTGATTCCACAGTCGAGCTTCCCGCCCGTCGCCCCGGGAGACTCCGGGGGGGAACGCCGGCGACGTCACACTTACCAAGAATGTGAGGGGAGGCCTCGTGTTCTTGGACGATCACACGTCTCGCTCCGGGAGGAATGAGAAACATCTTAAGGGAGCCTTCGCCAAGTTTGCAGCGGCGGCGGTGGCGTCGGCGGCGGCGGCGGGCGAGCAGGGGGGGGGGGGGTTAGGAAAGATAACAGACAGGTGAGTTCAGCAGACACGGGGGACGGTCGGTTCGTTTGCGGCGGTGGACATCACCAGACGCCCGGCTTGCTCTACCGAAAGGTCGCCTCTGGTCCTCGCCGCCGGAGGCCTGCGGGTCGCTCGCTTTCCGAAACGGGCCGCGCGTTCGCATCCAACGACCCCCCCCCCCCCCCCCCCCCCGTTCGCGGCCCACGTTGGGGGGGGGGGCCTTTCGGCGTACGATGCGAACGCCTCCGGGCCGCGTTTCGAGGAGGCGCAAGCGGACTAGTGGGCGGCAGGAAGCTCTTCTGTCGCGGATGTCCACCGCTCGCAAAAAAAAAAACACCGGGACTCACCCAGCGTGTTTCTAGAGTCCTCGGTTTCATTCAAAAACACATTGCGTGCTCCTTTGGGCAGAGAGAAGGCTCCTCTGGTCTTCCCTTCAAGAGAAAATGAGCGTTAGTTTGGTCTCGGGGGAGTTTTTCCTCCCCCAGTATCACTGCAACGACACCACCTACAGCAGGAAGCACATTGGACCAGCGGAGCGCCGCGTCAGGAGGCCCGACTACTGGTACGCACGGCGATCGCCCCGCCCAGATGTTCGGGATTATGGGCCGAGCGCAGGCGGAAGGCGATAAACTTGCGAGCTAACTTACGACTTAAGAAATCGTCCTCTCGCTTTGGACGAAAACCTTTTATGAAACCACGAGCGGCGGCACTGGAAGCAGCCGCTTGGACCCAAGCGGGACGCTCGGAGCGCCGCCGACGGGTCGCCCAATCGGGTGGTAAAGAGCCCAACAAGGGGGCCCTGCGGGGAGGTTTAAACGGGACATTTCTGACGTTGAAGTTAGTTTGTTAGGCCGTTGAAGCGATTTGCATGAAGTAGCCACACACACATAAAGAGACGATCACTTCTAGAGACACAATAAACAATAAACAACGGGACAGCGGACTCTTAATTAGTGAGAAGGAACAGAGGGGAGAGCAGCTTTACGGCGTTATGCATCCATCGCCACTACAAGCTGCACAGAGGGGGGGGGGGGGGGGGGGGGGGGCGCTGGATACTTGCATATTGTGTCTTCCAACAAAGGGGTTTCTTTTTGGGCTCTCTTGCTTAACTGTTTCCCTGTTGGAGAGTTAAGAGAAGAAGGAATGATAACAGCCCCGACAAGACTGTCGGCCTCGCGGGCCCCGGCTTCTCTCTACGTCCTGAGGCTCTCTGTCGCCTCGTCGCCGTCGCGCCGCTCGGACGTCCGGCGTCGCGGAGGTCGGAAAGTCAAACCGGGGGCCGAGTGGACGGGGTTGTTTTCCCCCCCGTGATCGGTCAACGTGGAGACTGGATTGAACAAATGAAGTCGCGCTGGAGCAGCTTAACACTGCAGTGTGTTCGACCAGCAGCCGCCCCCGCTTGTGTGTGTGCGTGTGCGTGTGTGTTTGCGTGTGCGTGTGCTCCTCCGCGGCTGCAGAGGGGAGATAACCGAGGAAGCGTCGCTGGGTGAGCTCACTATTATGAATTTATAAATTGAAAATCCATATCTGTATTAAAGAAAACATTCATTGCGTCTCTGCCGGGCAATAAGCGTCTGTAGGTGACACATGTCAGACGCCCCCCCCCCCACACACACACACACACACACGCTCATTTACATGCTGTTGTGGGTGCAAATTGAAATAGAGATGTGAATGGGAGTGACACGGAGGTCACGTGACGGCCTTCAACCAACACACGTGAGCTGGAATGGTGAGGCCGGGCCGCACAGGTTCACTGCTGGGGGAGCGACGTCAGCGCATCCAACCGCGCTCGACAAAAGCCATTTTCGCTTTTCAAGCCTACCTCGGGATTAATTCTGAAAGGGGGGGGGGGTGCCGAGAATGGGCTGAATGGTCGGCTAATGGCGTCCTCAACGTAGCGAAACGCCACACGGCCGCTTATTGTTCGGTGTGGCCACATGCAGAGAAAACCGAGTGAGGTCCATTGGAGGTTCTCTATTCAAACATCCACAGCAATGAATCGTCTGGCAGAGCGGGGTGGGGGGGGGGGGGGGGGGTTCTGCAGACGTGGCGCTCGGGCTCCGCGTGCTCTTACCGGGTTTCTTCGGCGCTCGGGTGAAGCTGCCTTTGACGGTGCGACAGTGAGAGTTGTCGCCGCCGCAAACGCCGCATCTGTCCTCCGCTTTGCTGGAGCCGATCTCTCTGTCGCAGCCGACTTTCTGGGGGCCGAGAGGAACGACGGCAGAGGTCAGCTGACCGGTGTCAGAATGTAATTAATGTGCGTCGACCGACGAATAAAATATTAAATGGACTCGGTTTCCGTAGCGACAGCAGGAGCTTCTTTACAGGGGGGAAAGTAACTGGAGTTCATTGACAAGTGATGCTTATCAATTAAATAGTTTTAATTAAATTCTGCGCTCCTCACTTTTTGAATGCATGCATTTCAGTTGGTGCTGCTCTGTTTTGCACCTTTTTGTACCTGTTTTCTGGAGTACAAAGTCCTTAAGTAGAAGGACAGCAGACTTTGTACTCTCGGGACTTTCGATATGTGGAAATAGTTTGAACTCCTACCAAACATTCCCCGCGTGCGCAGATGCTGTAGGCGTCTTTGTAGGAGCACCGCGTCCCATCGTGCACCAGCTGCTTCATGTACGCCACGTCTCCGCTCTCCTTCGACTGGCAGTACAAGTGGCATCTCTTGCTGGCTGCAAGTCAACGGATTGTTAGACGGCTGCAGGATTATTAGGAAGACAACCGTGGCCCTAGTAACGAAAACAAAAAAGGGCCCATGTTTGAACGGCGTCGTCGTTCTTCATCCGTTAAATGATTAGACAATAACCCCATTGAAGGAAATCTGTGACGCGTCGTTATTGAGAACGACCTCGTTTGAAACTACATGGATCTCAACTGACATGGAAAGCGTCCATGAGCGGCGTATCTGGCGGATGGCACATCCACAGCCGAGTATTTACTTTGATGTAGCGACACGCTCTTTATCGTCGAAACCCCCCCCCCCCCCCCCCCCCCGCCTCGCCTCCCCGCCAGCTTCCCAGCGGCTTCTCCTGCTTCTTTTCTGAAGTGACTGACTGTGCGAAAGTCGACCAATTAAGGAGCAGCGAGCGGCCAAACGGCCCCGCGGAGCGAGAGCGAGGCGAGGAGCGTTCGTATCACAGCGGCCGTGCAGGGGGGAGGGGGGGCGGACACAGAACACAGCTGAGGAAGTTGACTTTGATTGTTTGGCCCCCCCCCCCCCCTCTCGTCTGGCTCACCGTCGGGATGCTCGTAGGGCAGCCAGTGGTGTTTGGCGTTCTGGAACTCGAAGTGGGAGTTGCGGAGTTGGCACTGCTGCGCCCGGAAGTCTTCGTAGTGCTTGGGGCAGTCGTCGGCGTTGCACAGCGCGGCCTCGTAGTTCAGCCCCGGGCAGTCCTGGCCCCCGTTGGAGGGCCTGCGGGAGCGAGACGGACGCAGGTCACAGCCGGTCTTTTCTTTGAAACTCAGAATGAGACTCCCGCTCGAAAAAGAACGCTGTGAAACTCGGACAGAAAGCTGTGTCGCTCCTCCAACTCGAGGACGACACAGCTGGACGCACAACTCACGGCGGGCTGCTGCACTGCCGCGTCCTGAAGCGGACTCCGGTTCCACAGGAGCGCGAGCAGGAGCCATACTTGCTCCAGGAGCCCCAGGCGCCGTCCTGCTTGACCTGATTAGGGTTCTTCCACATGCAGTGACCTTTGTAGCACCACTGCAGAGGAGGACGGGAGAACATCAGGACGCCGCTTCTCATTTTCGGCACGAGTTATTATATCATCACAGCGTCGATGCCGGCGAGCCAATCAGGCGTCGCCGCGTTATCAGGGCACAAGATGTAACTGACCTTTCCCGGGTTGCACTCGGTCCCGTCCAGCGGGGGCCCCTTCTTGGTTTTGCAGAAGTACGGGTTGTCCGGGTGGCTGCACCACAGCTGCTTGCACGGGTCGAAGGTGCGGAACTGGAACGCGGAGGAGAAAATCTCGTCACGTCACGGACGCCCGGGGGACGACGGCGAAAAAACACCACCGTGACCCCGCCCCCCCCCCGCCGGGAAGGCAGGCGTTGACATTTCCAGGGATTTACTCTGCGTCTCATCCCCGCTTTTCAAAACGGAAATTGGACTTGACATTCAAAAAGTGCCGACAATAACAAGGACACCGTTATCCAGGCTGCACCGATGCCACCGGGGCTCAGAGTGCGTCAAATAAGAGGCGAGTCACACAGGAAACGGCTTTTCAGGTATTGCTGAGGCAGAGTGTGTGTGTGTGTGTGTGTGTGTGTGCGCCCGTTGACCCCCCGCAGACCTAAACGCCGTCTAAGTGTTACAGGCTCCACTATCAGCCGCCGAAGCCCAGTGGATTACCCAGCATTCCTCGGGAGCAGCTTATTGTTAGCCTCGCCTTCGGCGAGATGCTCTTTCTGAGCAACAGAAGCCAGAGATGGCGTTTTTTTTTTTTTGTTGTTGTTTTTTTAGCCGCTCGAAGCGTCGCTCTGCGAACAACAACAGCCTCGAATTACTTCTCTGACCCGTCTGCATCACTTCTGCACTCAGCACTTTCTCATCGCTTTCACCAACAACTGCAAAGGACTTCTTCCATGGCTTTAACATCTCCCTACTTCCACATGAGCTCTGACTTTAAGTGTGCGCTTGGCATTAAAATGTTTTATTTTAACGGTCCCCATCTTTACGTTATTGCTTTGCTCATTTCTGACTTTGCGTCCTCATTGTCTCGAGACACGATGTGACACTCGTCGCTGCATCGCCTCCACCTGCACGGATTACTCAACGACCTTCATGCTGAATAGGTTATGGTGAGGGGCCCTGGACACCCACACACACACACACAACCTTCCAGTGTGTGTGTGTGTGATGTCATCACATCTTATGTCCGTGGTGTTCATGAGCGGATTATAGACGGGGGAAAAAAACGACCAATCAGCTGCTCAGCGTCCTCATCTGGTCACAATGGAGGTTGGAGTGACAAGAACTCCACAATTACCACCAGGTATCAAATATCCAATCAGCCGCCCGCCCCAATTCAAAATGTTGAACTTAAATTAAATCTAAGATCTTAGTCAGCTTTGTCATCAATGTTCAGGCTTAGTCGAACAACTTCTTCTTCCACTTCATCGGAATCAGAATCACCGTCTCACCGAGGTGCAGATCTTGTAGCCGACGCCGAAGTCGAAGCGGCACTGCTCGTCCATGGAGTAGTTGATGCCGGGCAGCTCGGGCAGCTGAGGCCAGTCGTGCTTGAAGGGGTCGTCCAGCAGGCAGTCGTAGGTGCTGCAGGGGAGGGGGGGCAGAAGGTCAACGGGCTGCAGAGAAGGTCAACAGGCCACCCCCCATCCGAGGTTTAATGAACCAAGACTCACCTGATGTATCTCTTCAGCTCCTGGCCGCTGCACATGGACCAGTGGTACCGGTGGAAGGCCGCCTGCACCAGCGGCGCCATCACGCTGCCCATCGCCGTCTCGTCCCCGCAGCGGTTGCCTTGGCCGTCGTGCTCCATGCCCAGCCTGTTGCCCGGGAGACACCGGTCAGACGTTCACAGAGCGCCGGGGAAGGCGGCGTGGGGCCTAACGGGTTAAAAAGTGGTCGTTCCTCTCCGGTTTCCGGAGGGACGTCTCGGGGAGTTTGACTCAGTGGACTCAAAACACAATCTTTCAAAAGGACGAGGAGACTTCTGGTTCTCCGCATGTGTTGTTGTAAAAGAGAATGTGTAACTGAGATCAATACTGGACAATTTTGGCAGGCGGGAGCATTTCCTCTGTGTTAAAAAAGGCTTCACATGGATTTAAGAAGACGAGACCTGCAGATGAAGTATTTATGGATTGATTCCGAAGAGAACTGCGGTTTGTGGTGTTCATGTATCGACGTGCACACAGTGCTGACATCTGGGTTCCAGACAAATAAACATTTTCTCTTTTAGAACAATAATTGCACGCAGCTAAAAGTGAGCTTAGAGAGTCAATAATGCAACTTTTATGCTGCGAACACCGAATCCTACATCGCCATGTTGTGCATTGTGTAAGAAAAAACCTGAGTTCAGATCAATGAATAAGGAAATAATGGCGGGAACGCCCCCCCCCCCTCGATGAAGGACGCCCTGCTCCGAGCAGGCGGTCGCGTTCGGCGAGCATCAGTAATTACTCGTGTCGGCACAGGAGGCGTCGATGCGCTCCGGCGTCACCAGCAAACTACAATTAAGTTATTCCTGGAGCGGCGCGATGTGTCAGAGCCGCTGTGGTATCTGGTAGCCCCCCCCCCCCCCCCCCCCCCCCCCCCCACCCCCCCAGCCGGAAGGAAACCGCCTTCTTACTCAGACAGTTTGACTTCGTGGGCTGAAATAAAAGGAACGTCTTAACGTGTCATTTAGCCGACGCTTTTATCCAAAGCAACGTTCTCTCTTCACAGCGAAAGCGCTCATTCGACGTGCCGTAAAGGGCCTTCAGCTTTAAGGGGACACTGTCTTGTCCCCTGAAGGCCACCGTAGTTCATTAACTAGATCGACTTCATGGTGTCACATGAAGCGCTGACGGATCGACCCGCCTCCCGACGCAGAACGTGTCTCCTCCGTGTCTCCTCCGTGTCTCCTCCCCTCCAATGTGACTCCTGCTGAGATCATCCGAGGAGCCTCCGTGGACACAAGCAGACGGACGGACACTGTAACACGATCAAGACGTTCTGCGTTCGCCCTTCAAAGGTTCACGTTGCCTTAAACGAGGAGACGCGTGACAGTGTTTTAGGTCTGTGACACCAGTCGGGCCTCCTCTCACCTGCAGCCACACAGACCTTCATGTTCAATAAGTGTTATTCACGAAGAAACCCTTTGAATGGGAATCATCAGAGCAGAGCTCAAACATCCGCACACTTAAGTGCACGCGGCCCTGATGAAGGTCCTACACGATGACGCTAAAAATAAAGGTCACAGAGAAATAAATCGAAAAAGAAACGAAAGTCTTCTTCAAAGTGAAGAACATAGAACATGTATATATATATATATATATATACATGGTACAATCTCTTTTCCTCCAGCATCCATTTACAGCATATAAAACAACATAAAAAAGCAAATGTTTTTCTCCCATAATGAGGAAATTGTAATTATATAAGAGAGCACTGAATAAGAAGGCTGCCATCCTCATGAAGTCCTCAACCCCTCCACCTCCTCAACAATCGCATTCATCAGCGGAAAAAAGGCAGCGGGTTCGGCCCAATCAGAGGCGGCGCCGAGTCGGAATGTGGGCAGAAAGGAATCAATCAACTACACAAATTAACACGCGATGTGGGGAGAGGTCGCTTCGACGTGCCGGAGGCTAAAACCTGGCGTACTTTACGCGACACTTATTATTAAGCGTCTCAGTAATCAGTGATGTACATTTAACGCTGGTAGTTATCGTCCCGTTATGAGAACGTGGCAGCGGGTGAATGTAGAGAGCCCACGGCAGCAACGAGGGACGGCGACACCGGAGTGAGGAAGGAAGGAAACCTACACGTGTCCGGTCTCGTGAGCCACGACGAAGGCCGAGGAGAAGCCGTCCTCGTGGTTGAGGGTGCAGCTCCGCACCGGGTGGCACATCCCCGTGACCGGAGCGTAACCTGAAGGGGACGCCAGGAGAGAGGAGGTTAGACGAGGCGGTTGCTAAGGAAACCCGGAGGGCGGGTGGAGACACGAAGGTATTTTATTTTTCACGGCTGCTTCGTTCAAATGGCACCAAGCGGCAGGCGCGTCCGCCGCTTCACAGTGAGCCCCATTGATCCCGTAAATCATCATTCCGCTTCCTGTGTCTGGAGTTCAAATGTAAAAGGCCGACTGCTTCATGCTCATCGCTGCCTCAGACCGCAGCGACTCCTGATGCCGTATGATTTCCCCAGAGTGCGATGCATCCTGGGAACTGGTTGGCGAACCTCTCAGTCGGGAATGTTGCCGGCCTTGAATCTACGCCGTCTTTTTCCATCGATTGCCCCGTCTGAAGCTTCCATTCGCGGGGGGGTGGGTGGGGGAGCGAGCGGCTCCCCCGGGACGCCGCGGCCTTAATTAAAGCGTTGGGCCAGCGGCCGACGTGAAGGTGGAGAGGGATCAACTCTTATCCGGCCTCCAGATCACAGGTAGACAAAGGATACGTGTCGCTGAAAGTGTGAAATACGAGGCCTCGGAGTGTCGGTCTTTATCCAACTCAACAATGGTGCTTAAAAGTTTAGCAGTCCGGAGTTTTAGGCTCATTCGATTCTTAAAATTCTATTTTTCAAAGTTCATTTTTTTCTCCTTTGAAGAACAGTCCTTTTCACAGCAACAGTGCAGCATCTCCGTATGTCGCCAGGAGAAAGAGCCCAGCGGGGATCCTAGTTCACCCCACCACTCATTTCACACGTAAACTTGGACATTGTCCCAAAGTGCATTTCTGCAAAGAGGGAGAAAGACCTGCAGTCGATTTACTTTTCTAATCCACCCTTAGCTTCTAATGAAAAAAGCCGGATCAATTTTCGTTGCTGGATGACTTTAAAGACTTATTTCTTCACACATTCAAAAATCCATTTCTAAAGACGCCTTTTCCCCCCACAGAAGAAAAACGCTCGCCGCGCTACAGAGGAAGCAGCGCTGTTTCTAATGGTTATTGCACATTTAAGGAGGTAATAACAGGTACGGTTGAGCTGGAGCGAAGCTGCAAATGCGTCTTCGCTCAGAGGGCTTGGCTGGCACAGCAGAGGTGAAGGGTATTGGAAGTTAACCCCCTGCCCGTGTGCGCCGGCAGACCCGCTGAAGCGAACCGCGAGGAAAAAAGCTCCGGCGTAATGCGGCGGAAATAGGTTTCCTTGTTTCTTGCGCCGTCTGAGCGGATGAGATTTACTATTTAGGGAACCATTCCATCTTTGCCATTAACAGATCCCATCGACCTCTTAATGCCCGTTCACTGTCCGTGGGGGTGGGGGGGGGGGGGGGGTGGGGGGGGGGGCATTCGGGTCGATTGCTTTGTTGGTTTTCCCGCCTGTGGAAATGATTCAATCAAACGATGTGTCACACTCCAGCAGGACGGCTTAATGGCGCCGGGCTTATCGAAAATACAACAAAGGCTCAAGGGATCGTCTGCAGGGTTGTGGTCGTAAGATGCTGGAGGGGTGATTGCTGGCTTTCCCTGGATGTGTGCGCAACCCCCCTCCGTCTCTCCCCCCACGGACTGCGTTCATAAAATTCCACCTTTGATTAGCGGGGTCCTACGGGAAGCCACGAAGCCAATCGCGTCTCGGCGCCATGAGGGGGATGGTGTTATTTGATTGATTTTACGCCGGGCGGCATTCCTCCGAGCTGAAGAGCAGAGCGAAGGTGAGCAAGCGGCCGTGGGGTTTCTCTCCATTGTTGCGGAGTATTTGCTTGACGCGCCGTCGGGATAACAGGCACTTTTCTTCTCCCCTGTGGCTTTGTGTGTTTTTTTTCCTCGCACAGATACAAAAGAAAAGTTTAGTAAGGAAACTCCGAACCAACCGCGTCGTCTCTGGTGTCCTTCGGTCCGTTGCTACGCGACGGGATGAGACCACGCCGATGCGTGTAAAATTACAATACATCACGGGTCAGCCGTGGGGTTTCTCTCCATTGACATTTTACACATTAAAATCTATCTGTGATGTTTGAAAAGCAAATACGGGTGATGATAATAATACATATACGGCTACAGGTGAAGTGATATATTCAGTCATTCCTTTGGCTCAATGAAAAAGGTCAAATACGGATTTGACTGACAGTGTTAAATTATATTATTGAGATATTGTGACAACCCAGTGCACTTTATTTTATCCTTTAATAAAAAGGAGAGAAAGTTCATAGATATAATTAAAAAATGTTATTATTTTTTTTATCCCCGAAAATCATATTGTCATCAAAACGTCGCAGTTGAGTGACTCGCAGCATCGTCGAGGTATCGCTCCCCTCGGTGTGGATGATGAACCGTATTAATGCTAAAGATCCACTGCGAGGTCAAACGAGGTCAAAGGAGGTACGGCGCCCATGCCAGGTGAAAGGTCGACAGCCGGCAGAGCCGAGTCAGCAGATCCCGTTCTCCGGGAGTCTGAGCCGGCGCCGCCACCTCCAGGTTGCGGCTCTCACATACTGTATAGAACATACTGTATAATATTAATATATATATAATACATTCTACTTGGCTTTAAATATAATTAGTAATTACACTTTCCACTGCTGGGGAAAACCTGCTGAGAAGGAGAATCATCGGGATTGATAACACAAAACTTTAGCAAGCGTTGTCTGTTACTTTGAATTAGCCGATCAGCCAAATGTGCGAATGGTACGAGGCATCGAGCAGGTGGAATGGCCCTTTAATTGCATCCATTCCCTGCAGCGTGTTCACGCCCGACATCCACCACAAACACCATTATTACCCACATCGCTGCTGGTATTATCATCACTATTCTATTATGTCCCTCGCTGCCGTTATCATCCTCACTACGGCAGAATCTCCATCATTATCCTGCTAACCGCAGACATGTTACGCAATCATTTACGCCACGTTTGAATGAGGTCGTTGCTGTTTCTCAGGTTTCTTCCTATTGGTCCATTTGTTTGGATGAAATGGTTTGTTAAAACTGCCACGAGGCGAGAGGGGAGGGTCGCTTGTATCGGGTGTCTTACCCTGCATCCCCGTCGGGCCGAAGCCTTGGCGAGTCAGGAAGATGGCGTGGTCGTGGTGCTCGGCGTGCTCCGAGTCGCTCTTCTGCTGCACGAAGGCCCATCGGCAGACGTTCTCCAGGCTGCGGGACGGGTTCCCCCTCTCGATGAGGCTGATGGACTGACAGAGGGGGGGGGGAAAGCAACGCGTTAGTATTCTGTCAGCGGACCACACTGACATGGAGACTCGCCGACTCGCCGCTGACTTGGTGGCGTTGGAGCGGTTGGGAGGGGGTGGGAGGGGTCACAGTCTTTTGTGGTCGCAGAGGGAGAAGCGGAGAAGAGAAGCTCGTGAGGCTGAAACGCTGCCAGACGGCGAGCTGACCCCAGACCTGTTTACACGCAGCGTGGAGGTGGAACCCACCAGGTTACGTATAGTAAGTATATAAACATTTATGTAGAGTTGACACACAGCGGCAGTGCTGCCTCTGCTGCTAATTATTCGGTCCGTGTGGTTCTCGTCACGGTTTGGGTTCACGTCCTGTCTAATTTTGTAGTTTTCTGCCACTCGTGTCCCCGGGTGACTTCACTACCTGCCTTGTGTCCAATCACCTGCAACCTCCCTTGTGTATTTAAGCCGTGTGTCTCTTGTGTCACAGGTCGCGTCATTGTGTATCATCCTGGATTCTCCAGTGATTGGACACAGGTGGAAACAATCAGACAATCACAGGGGATGACAGGACAAGGCAGGAAGTGAAGTCACCCGGGGACACGAGTGGCAGAAAAACTACAAAATAAGACAGGACGTGAACCCAAACCGTGACAGTTCTTAATAGAAAAGGTGTTGATAAATATTGTGAATATGCGGAATGTGTCTGTTTTTCATTATTGTGAACGTCACATGACATCGTTGGTCTTGCGTCTTGCTTCCTTTTCTTTCTTTTTTCTCCACCAAGGTCAAAATAAATGTTCCAGCACCCCCCCCCCCCCCCCTCACATTCCTTCAGGTGGAGGGTGAAGCTCACCTTGGCGTAGCCCAGCATGATCATCCTCACCAGCACCACGTTGATGTGGACGCCCAGCGACTCGTCGTGGTAGATCTCGTTCACCTGGGTGGGGGGGGGGAGCAGATCAGAGGTCGCTCAAAGGTCAGCGGCTCACACAAATAACGTTTATTTTTAGGCTTCCGCACCACTGACGCACCCGCCCCCCCCCCCCCCCCCCCCCCCCCACCGTCTTAATAATTACATGCTCCTACATCTTTACTCATCAGAGGAAGTGAGGAAGAAAAAACACCAACATCCTTTGCAAATCACTCCATGAAGGACTGTAATCAGAGGCCTGTGCAACCGCTAATTTGTGGCGTCCTGAAGGAGGCGGCGAACGCGGCGAGGAGGAGTTTACGCCGGCAGAAGGAACCGAGTAAATACGTTTTGAATGAAGGGAGCGCTTGTTTTCATATGCATATGTTAAGGTCATAAGTCATGAAACATTTCCCCTCTGAAGCCTCAAAGTTTTCTGTAAAACAGCCCAAGAACGCAGCGCTAATCAACGCTTTGATATTTCAATGAATAAACACAGTTTAAATTCACAGGTCACGTAAAAGCTCAGACAAACGGTCACGAGGAGGAGGAGGAATTTCGACTGCGCTGGAATCCTTAATCAGCCTCATGGATTAACCCCCCCCTCCGTCCCGCCCCCTCCGCGGGTCTCCGCTACGTGTTAAATGTTTAAATGACTCAACGTGCGCCCGTCTCCATCGAGGACGCAGATCCTAATCGTCTTTCATTTTCCACTTAATCTCGTTATGAAATTGGAGCAGAGACGGCAGTTACACTGTCACGTATCGTATGTAGAGAACGAGGAGGATCGGGGACGCCGGTAAGCAGGGGTTGCGTGTGCTTGGATGTGATTGGACGTTGGAGCCAACTGGAGGCAGCTGATGAACGAGGTCGTCGTGGTGAAACATGAATGGAAGCGTCGCCGCCTGAAGCTCCAGTAACGTATTCTCAGATCCGATGCGTTTATAATGACTACATCTTGGTAATAGTTTTATACGTTAGCGATTATGACCCGTCATGTCACTTATTACACGGCTACTTACTAAAGAAATTAAATATTTAACACAAAACAAGAATCTTATTGAGTTGAGACTGATATTATTGCAGAAAATGGTCCTCTGGCTGCTGTGAAATTCATATTCAAACAACAGATAATAATTCTTATAATAGTCCAATCAGAACGACGTATGAAGAGTCGTTATTTAAAGTAGTAACGATGACTGACGGCGGTCATTGATGAGGTCATGGGGAATATTGAAGCAGTGAAAGATGTTGTTGTTGTTGTTGTTTCCTGTCGGGACGACAAATCGAGAACCGCGGCGCTACGTAGAACCGTTACTGTTGTTGCTACTTTCTATTTTTCCTTCGGAGCAAAACGGGAACACAGACTGCAGGTTGTCGTGCAACTCTGACCACGGCAGGAAATAAGTCCTGGCGGGGGTCAGAAAACCCTCGGTAGCCATGGAAACGGAGTGAACGGCTTACGGAAATGAGGCAAATTTCATTTTTTCAGGCCGACTGATTATCCCATTTTGTGGCTCTGCAGACATTCAAAAAACATGGATTTATTGACAGCTGACCTTTAACGGGCCCAGCGTGTGTGCGCGTGTCGGCCGCACATTGAGCACCAATCACAAGCCCCCCCAACAGCGTTCATGCAGAGCAGAGCGGCGTCGCAGTGGGATTCATCTTCTTTGGGCCGATGATTCCTCACTGAGTTCATCCGCCTCATTACGCGATGTTTCCGTGTTTCCACAGAGGGGGGGCGTTGGGGGGCGTTGGGGGGAAACATACTCCAGCAGCGTGTGACCACGTGCTCAATTGTCCTCAGATTACCGCGTTGGGACTCCTCGGAGGCGTCCACAGATTCCATCGCTCGCCACTTCGGTGCTTTGTTTTGAAAAAGAAGAAGGCCGAACGCCGCCGATGCCGAAGTGACTCAATTGCTCGTCAGTGGATCCAAAGTACAGAGTGAAGACTTTAAATGTCGTCCAGACATTATTGAGTTAAATGTAATATAAAACCTCCACATTTTTGCATTAAAATGACTTTTACCAAAAGCTGGTGTCAATGGATCGTCGTCCTCCTCTAAAGCTGTGGAGACAATAGAAGACGTCCCGCTCTACTTTCGGCTTGACATGGCGGCGGCGTTTTTCCGCTTAAGGGAAATATTGACGCGCGGCATTCGATTATATTTCAGACAGAAGTGAGCTTCCAGCTTTGTGGTCGACGGCCTTTTGGCGCTCGGACCCGCCGACGCCTGCGTGTGAGAACACATGAAGAAATGCGTTCTCGGGTCTGCGTTGAAGGACTACAGAGGCCTGGACAGAGTCCAAAGCCAGAACCCATCCGGCGCCGTTGGGACGAGGCGGGAACGCCGACTGGGAGCCAGGAACGCCGACTGGGAGCCAGGTCCCATCAACAAACAGACGCCTTCGGACCTCTGTGACGCCGCTGTGGCCGAAGGAATCTCCGCCCCCGGGTTCCGACGTTTGATGGAGAGGGTGGAGGCTGGTGGAGGCTGGTGAAGCCTGCGTTGACCTCTTGTGTTGTTCTGTGCTTGGATCGCACCATCCGACGCAGTAGAACGCAGCAGCACCCAAAGTGCATTTCAAAAACAACCCAAGCGGTCATACAGGTCAATGTAAATGTTGCTGCAGTACCGGCGTGTCACCAACAGAGGTCCACAAAGGTCACGCTTTATGCATGTAAGTATTAATGAAACTAAAAGTAATGTGATATGTGCAGCTTCTGCTATTTTGACTTTGATGATCTCAACCAATGAAACTCGTACATGAACACATACTGCGTCTTTGTCTTCCTCAGTTTGGCGAAGGGCGAAGTTGCTCGCCTTCTCCAACAGGCCCGAGGCGGTCGCAGTTGATTGGACCTCACGTAACCTCGGATTGGAGCGATTCCTTGTGCAGCGGCTTGCACCAGAGATGATGTTGACCTTTGACACCCCGAGAGGGAGAACTGAAGCCTGGCGGCTGGCAGCTCGGATCTGACGTGTCATAAAGACTCGTTAAAGACAAAGTCGAGGGAACCCCTTCTCATCTCATTTACCACAACGGCGACCGACTAACCATGTCAACACACAGTGTGTCCGTGGGAGCTACACACACACAACAAACGCACTCATTAGCGCCGTGCAGCTCATTAAATGTCACGATCAGTTACGGTGTCTCTCCGGAGGACGGACGAGTTGAGGCTCTTGGTTGAGGAGAAGAAACCTTTAGTTTTCTGGACCAGAGTTTGCCGCCAGCGGAAAGGTCGGCATCACCCGGCATATACATATATATATATGTATATTTTTCTGGTCTTCCAACCACGTAAAGCTCCTTCACACTCCATGTGATCAACAGGACGGAGGAGAGCATCTCATCCACACAGCTTCTCACATCGATATCAAGACAGATTCAGTACAGAAGAGAAAGTGTGCGACTCACGATGTTCATGAGCGTGAGGAGGTAGTTCTGCACGTGCTCCTTTCCGTGAAAGCGAACCACCGAGTCGTCGACCCCCAGCAGGATTTCGATGTTGTAGTCGTCCTCTCCGGCGTCTCGGCGGCGGCGGCGGCGGGCGGTCTCGTTGACCCGCCGGGCCACAGAGTCCAGGGCGGCGGGTACGTGCAGCTCTGTACGGGGCGACAGCGTGACAATGTGAGACAACGGGAGGAGAGGCTGCTGATCCTCTGAGACAGTGGAGCCGTCAGGACGCTGAATCCATATGAATGAGAGTCTCGTAGTTGCAGAGCTTGTCGGAAACTGCCAAAAGTTTTATTTTTTATATATTTATATATTTTCGATGACAGCGAAACAAACCACTCAAGCCTTCGCAGAAATAACAACAATGAGAAATGGATTTGCTGCATTTCGCCGTCGCATATCGTTATATTTCTAAACTTCTGAGGCTGACATTTGGGGCTTTGGAAAACGGTGAAGGCCATTTATTTCCACTACTTTATGACATTTAATCGACTCAATTATTGACCAAAAAACAAATCCAACAAGTTGGATGACAAATCAATGGTTGATGATAGATTTCCTATTTTGCTGCAGTATTTTCATTGAGCCAGAGTTGCACAAAACCACCAGTATGGTCATTCAAACTTATATTATTCAATTCATACCCTTGAAATTGAAGCATTTTGCATTTGTATGCGTTTCATAAGCGAGCCCCGTCTTTCATCTGCATGTAACTGAGAGACGATGTTCAGTAGCACCAGAGAAACGCTCCCTGTGACGGCACAAAACGTGCACAATATGTCGTGTCTGCACGAAATTATGGAAATAACCCTACGCACGCACAGGACCTCCTGAGTGAATCACCAGAGGCCGCCTTAATCGCTGCATTTAAAAAAATCGACTTTGCGTCTACGTGGTTTGAATCTGTAACGCGTCAAACAAGGACACTTGGTCTAAAAATCTCATCCCGCTAACGAAGCCGCCGTCATCCCTCAGTTAAGTTAAATCAGAAGCACACCGTGGTGCCGAAAATAGACCGATCCTTCATTCGAGAGACGCCGAACCGGAAGAAATGAGTTCAGGCTCCAGCGGCGCCGCGAACAACGTGCGCGTGGAATCACAAGCAGCTCGCGAGGTAAAGATGCTCCGAGGGGCTCCCGTCCTGCCATGGATGGATGTGGGGAAGGGGGAGTGGGGAGAAGGGTGTGGGGGGGGGGGAGGGGGGGAGGTCAAGCGGTAACCTTCCCTCGTGCTCCAACCAGTTAGGATCAAACGGGGGGGGGGCCACTCTGAGCATCGAGTGGGCCGAAGGTGGAGACCTGCAGGCGTCTGGAGGAGGAACGACTGATCGCACGTTTCCTCCCCGTCGGGATGCGCTGGAAAAAATACCCAAGTCATAAATAAAAGCGGAGGCCATTTTTTCTTTTTTGCAGGGATGCTCGGAGCCGCAGACAGGCCGCTGATTGAGGGGGGGGGGCACGAATAAATAGCACCTCAGCTGTGGCCCGACTCCCACACTGTCGGGATTGTGGAGCGCATTCCTCTCCTCCGTCGCCCCCGCGGTGACACAGGCATTCATGTCCAGCCCGACACCCCCACCTCACCCCCCCCACCTCCCCCCCACCCGAGTAAACAGGCCTTCTAAAAGGCACCTACTTCAAACGCAACAGGACGTCCCCTCAGCGGCGCTCCTTAAGACCGCTAGTGTGCTTCAGGCAGGGGCCAGACCCCCCCCCCCCCCCCCCCCCTCTCGCTGCGTCCGTCCTCCACCAGCACCAAGGGAGCCCCACCGTGCAGCCCAGGAGGTGGGGGGGGGGGGCGTCTGCCCACGCATGGCACCGAGCACTACAAGGTGGCACCGAGGCCGCAGGCTATAAAGGGCCCGAGGGGGCGGGGACTTGAGCCCCCCCTTGCCCCCCTCACCCCCCCCCCCCCCCTCGAACGGAGTGGAAATCTACTGCCTCTGCTGTGACGCCGTTGATGTCCACAGAAGGGACGCAGAGCCCAAATCAACCGTTTGTTTGTTCAGATCCACACGGGACTTTTGCCTCACGAGGACGAGACATTTTTCATTTCAAATGTTGAAACGTCCTAGAGGGAAGAATAGGTTCATTACTGGAAAAATGCCCAACTAGTATTCAGTGGTTTACAGCGACAGAAAGCATTAAAATATGGGCTGTATTCCTTTTATCGGCGGGATTGGCCCAGATACTGTACCTCCCCCGCATGAAAGGATACGGAAACAAGCATCTAATGTGGCCCCCGAAAGGAAAACTCCTCCATGAGCTGCATGTCAGTTGCCTCGTATCAGATGAAATAGTCCCGTCTCAATGAAATGCAGATGTTAGGTTGGACAAAAGATGTAGCTGCTCAGTTTTACAAACCTCTCGAGCAACGAGGTAACATGCTAGCCCTCCCCTCCCGCTTCGAACGGGACAGAAGGCGCGCCGACAAGATGCAAAATGCCAAATTTCATCAGGAGTCACGAGCAGGTGGGAGCTAAAATAGGCGTCTCACGCCGGCTTTCCCCTTTTGTCATCAAACCAACGGCAGGACGGCGGGTGGGGGAGAGAATCAAAGGAGGTCGATAGGGAAGGAATCAGGTGACCAGGTGCATGCTGGTCCCAGCTGGTGCACCTAGAATCCCAGTAAGGAGGTCATTTCACATCTTCATCAGTCAACTTCAAAGAACTCTTTATTAAGCCGAGCCGCGGCGAAGTAAGACCCAGTGACCCCGGCGGTTCGGCTTCGGGCCGCCGGTCATTCGTCGGGTTTTCTTTTCTTGGCATATTTCTCCTTTGAGAAACACCAAATGGTCTAATTTAGCCATTGCTGCCACAAATCTTTCCCGCTTGACATCTCGTGAGCCGCTGTGAGCGATGTTTGCCATTTTCCTGCTGTTGGAGGCTGCCGGCGGGGGGGGGGGGGGGGGGGCGGCCGGCCTGTTAACGAGTCCACTAACTCCTCCTGCGCGTTGACCAGAAAACAAAATGACCCCCCCCCCCTGCTCGGACGTCTCTCATTCCCGCCGCGGTGCTTCCAGTGCCGATACGGCGCCGTCGATCTCCCTCTCGCCCCCGTCAGGGAGTTCTTTTGTGTTTCTCAGGCACATAAAACCCGGGTAATTAAACTGGATTTTATGGCCGTGGCGCCGCGGCGGGATAATCAGCAGCGGGGGCAAAGGGGCCGGCCCGAGGCCGGAGCGAGACGCCACGCGGGTTTCACAAAGCGCTGCGTTGGTGCATTCGGCCCTTTAACAGCCTGGTGGAGGGTGAAAAACCTGCTCCGCCCCAGAGAAGTAAGACTTCCATGTTTGTCTCTATTATCCTGCTGCAACAAAACCTTTGAATTGGTGCAGCGTTGAAGGTGGAAACGTTCAGCGTGAACGCATCCACAGGAGTTAACTGGTAAAAAAAAAGGCATTTGACATCTAATACACGCTGGAGGGGAAAAGACCAAAGTGGTGCTTGAGCATTCGCCGCCGCGCCGGCTTCTCTGAGATTCATCTCGCGCGGAGCTGGAAATTAGACTCGCGGGGGCGGCGGCGGCGTTGGAAGGTTTCATGTGGGGGGGGGATGAGATTTTACCAAAGGGAAATATCACACATTTCAATAAGCGGTTGCAGCTTTACAGCGTCGGTATTGTTTCAACATGTCGAAGTCGACAACCAGAGGGCGCTTTGCCTTCCGGTTGACCTTTGACATTAAAGGATTGTTATTTGAGGTTTCAATCCCCTGCAATGTTTACAGTACATGATTAACACGCGATTGACCTTCTTTTATGTGTTTACCGAATCCCCGAACATGAAATAAAATCCAGTTTGACGTTGCCAACTAAAAAGGAGCCCAAAAGGTCAAGATGACTCTTGCCGTTTCCTGAAATATGTCCCAATAAAGTGTCAGTTTAAGGGATTCGAGTGCTTATTTGAGGCCAACAATGACACACTTTGACTTTGACTCAAAGAACTAGAAGAAGAATCACGCGTCTCAGTGGGGAGAAAAGGGGGTTTTTCATTTTGAAAGGCTGTGATTGTTTGGAACAGCGGCGGGTTTCTCAGACTATTTCATTTTTTTGTTTTGCCATATTTTTTTCGAGGTGAAGATCGCCTGGCGCTTCCCCCGGGAGAGAAGCTGATTGAGAGCTCCGGCCTCGTGTCTGGGTGTGGGGAACAGAATGTTCCTCTTCTCTGGCACCGAGGAACACCAGCGTTTTATTTCACAAGCCTTCGACCAACACGATGACCAACGTGTCTTCTGTCTTTATGCTAAGCTACGCTAACATCGTCATACCCTATCTGAACCGCACCGGATTATAAGACGCACCTTCAATAAATTACCTATTTTAGAACATTTTTCATACATACGGTGCTTTCGGGGTCCGATCGGTGCTGCGAGGTGCGTCCGCTCCCGCCGCCCCCCTCGCCATCCACGCCTTCAAATCTTCGGCTGCTTTTAGAATAACTTATGTTCCCCGTTAAGATGGTTCAGCTCCTGTAGAGAAAAGGGCGCCGTGTCTCGCTCTTTAATCTCATGAAGTGCTCGGCGAGAACGACAGCTTCGTTTCTCCGACGCGCCCTGAAAGCAGCTCCGTATCTCACGCGCTTGAGCGCCCGCTCAGCATCTCGCCGTCGTAGACCGAGCTTTGGCGTGTTTGGCAGAGCGCCTTGAGCGCCGTGTACGACCAGTACGGATCAACCGAGTAACCAAGCGATCCACATACATAAAGGGCTCCGGATTATAAGCCGCAGGGTCGTTTTTTGAGGAAATTAAAGCCTTTTTAAGGGCGCCTTGGAGTGCGGAAAATGCGGTAATCAAGTGTACACATGTATTACAGGTCATGTATGATCCGAGGCGTGTTGATGATCAGCGTGATGCACGCGGGCGGCTTCGCTTTGCGTCCCACCTCAACCTGCTCCCCGTTTACAACATGAAAAGTCTCTGTGTTGCCGCCGTGCTTATCAGGCGGCTGTGGAGTGCGTTTGTGTGTGAGTCAAAGTCACTGGGGGGGGCAGTGGGGGGGGCGGCGGGGGGGCATCGAGGCAGACAACGGCGGCCCTTGTTGGGGTCGGTCGGTTACAACATGCTGCGGGACTTAGGCTTCATTCATGGCGGGGCGCGAACCGCCTCCCTGGATAAAGTGCTCACTGTGTTTCCTCTCACAGAGTTCAATATGTTTTGGTGACCTGCATCCGTTTTCTCTCCCCCTCTCCCCCTCTCTCCCACTCCCTCTCTGCAGAAGAACAGACGAGCCAATGTGGTCGTTTAAAAGATGGGAGCGATAAGCTGCTTCCACGCTCTCCTCGCCCGACGCAACTGATAAAGTAGTGGGGGGTGGAGGGGGGGTGGAGGGTGTAAACAACTGAAGAAATATTTCGGAATGAGCCAGAGGATTTGGAGCGTTTTCATTCATCGGTTCCCTCGGCACAAAAGCCTGGAAGAGGCCCGCGCCGCTTCCCACGCAGACGCCGCCGTCCATGATGGTGAGAAGGGGAGTGGAGATGAAATGTGGGAGCCGCCGCTGTGGTCACGCTCGACTCACGACACCGACGGCGCGTTCAGTCACCCCCGCGATCTTAAAAAGGAGAAGTTGTTGCATCGGTTTACTGTGAACGCGCGCGCGCTGGTGGGCGGAGGAAGTGGGCGGGGCCGGAGTGGGCGGGGCCCGTCCATCGGGGGCGCGGCTCATGAGCGGCTTTGCGGCGGACTTTTGGGCGGGATGTGAGGGCGAATCCGCTGCAAACATTCACAGGTTGGTTTGGGATTCGCTGAAGCAAAAAAGAACGGCTTACGTGAAGTTTTTGAATGTGAACATTTCCTCAAGTCAAGAGGTTTCAGATTGTAAGAAATGTAATTAAACTCGAGAGGAACTTCTTCATGTAAACGCAGCAGCGGCTGCGTCAGAGGAGCTCGGGTATCTCGTAGTGTTTTCTCGGCAATTAGGGCAAATTGTTTGTCTGTTCAATGTATTCAAATATCCTTTTCACGGCGCGTTTCTTTCGCTGCGATGAGCTCGACGGGAACGAACTCGCCCCTCGTTAGCGGCCACCTCTCACACCCCGCGGGCTGTCAATCACAGCCCACGCCGCGCGTCAGAAGATACCGTGGTTATCCAAGCGCGGCCTTCTTCAAAGGGGGGGGGAGAAGCAAAGAACACATGTGGGTTTCTCTCAAAAGTTTCCAGCTGTAGAAGAGTCAAGCGGGGTCAAATTCTAGAACTACCGAGGGAGACAAACAGAATTATCCTTTTTTTTTTTTTTTTTCAAAACGCAGTTTTGGAAAGGAAAGAAAACGCAGACAATGGATAATTAACTGAAGATGACGAGCAGGAGGGGGGAAACCGAGTTCACCTCCACCCGAGTTGACTGAAGCACTTTGATTCATCTTTCGTCTTGACGAGTTCCATATCACGGAGCGACGGCTCCACGCAGACCTCTGGGAGCCTTTTGTGAGGCTTCTCAAAGAAAATCAAAGGGGAGCCGCTCGCCGCCGAGAGGAGCAACGACCCCGCCAGTCCTCTCGGTGACGCACCTGCATCTGAAGCGAGGAGCAGAGGGAAGAGGGAACGAGAGAGAGAGAGGTTCGCTCTGCCGCGGTCACCGACTTCGAGTGGAACCGGACTACGTCAGGTGGAGTGATTACCCGACCCAACCTCGGCCCATGACGCGTGCCAGGCATGCTGGAGGGCCCACGCGTGTCACACGGGGAGGCTCCGCATTGATCGGCACTAATATCGGTGCTGAGGCTCGTGCTGCAGCCGGCTGTCCCGGTGAAAGAGACACTTCAGCACCATCAGGCTCCACCAACGTCCTCCTCCAGCCTGTCTCTTGCCAGCATTTACACTCACGGATCTTGAGTGTGCTACTCGCTCTCCTGCAGGACTAAACGCTCCGGAGCGTTCGCTTTTTTTTATTCCTTTTTTTTTTTTTTTTCTCTGCCGTCCCTAAAACGTTTTTTTTTTTTTTCATTCCAGGCGGATCACCAAATTCCTCCACGCCTCTGCTTTCTCCGCGTGACAAACACAGATCACCGCAGAGTTCTCTACTCGTTCCCGACTCTATTTCCACCACCACGTGAAAATGGAACCTAATATCCAGGTGGTGCGGAGGGTGAATCCCTCACCTGGGCGGCAGGCCAGACACCAGCAGAGCGGATCTCTGGCGCACTGAGGAGTCCAGACAGTCACTGCGGCTGGAAGCCTCACACACACACACACACACACACACACACAGGCTGCATATTAAACCTCTCAGTTATAGCAGAGCTAAAACCGTTATCATTTGATTAGTTTACTAACCAAAAATGTTAATTATTTAGGTGTTTAATGCATTCAAAATAATGCATGGTTCTTGACTCTTGGGAATTGTGACACTTTGACGCATGTATACAATTTGACGCAAAAAGGTATATAAGGTAATAACTTCATGGTTATTAAAACTGAGAGGGATTCAAATGAAATATTTTGCATTTGATTGGACAGCGAAAAGGTGAGGGGGGGCTTAAAATGTAGCTGCACACACACAGCGGCCTCCCCTCATTGGATGGATGTCATGACATTGCTTGTGGAAGGTGTTTTGTTCAGTTTTGTGTTTTTCTTTTTTTAAGAGCCCGCTACCATATAGCTATAAAATAAAATTGTTTGCTTGTTTTTCATGCCACGTAATATTATTATTGCCATAGTCTGCAGGTGGATGGCAACAGTCGCAGTCTACTGCGTCGGGTTGAGCACCAGTGAGCAACCAGAGGAAAACAGATTGATGGAACTTGAAATTTGTCTTCGGAGAAGGAACTTTGTGATTCCACACAAGTCATTTTGGCTCCAGAAAACTCGTTTTGTGTCCGTGAGCAGCTCTCCAGTTGGAGCGAGTCTTGGCTCTTGACATTGATGCAGACGACAATTTCCTTTGTTGAGCGGACAACCGGCCGCAAGCATCATTATCACATGATCTTTATGAGAAGTCAGTTGTATTAATGCGAGCACACTTTTGTGTCTTATCTATTATCTATATTTATGTCATTATTATTATTATGAGCAGAAAGTGTTTTCCCTGTTTTTATTGAATTGCATATATTCTCTTTTTTAGCACTTCAGTCCATAAATCCATGCATATTTACACGCGCAACTCACACCTTCTGGAGGTATCAGATATCTGCCGTCCTTTGTGTATAAATACCAAAAAATCCAGTTGGAAATCAAAGAGAAGAAGACTTAAGACGCAACGTAAAAGATAATCTGCCGTGGATGGACAAGGAGCTCCGCCTCTTCTGCCGCAGCCCCGCCTCCTTCTTGGTGGCCCCGCCCCCTGTGTCCCAGGAGCAGAGCTTTGAATCTCCTCAAACTACAGCTGAAACTGGCTGGCCACACAACAGTGAAACTAATCCCGCGCTGACCTGTAGGGAGGACGTAACGTGTTCATATATCCGTGGCTCACGTTTGGCTCAACGACTTCATTAACTCCACCGTGAAATATGAATCAGGAACATCGAGCGTCTGTCTGAGCATCGCCAGTCCGTGAAATATGCAAGACGTGCAACACTGTCGACGGTTCGTGTGGAGCGTGAAGTGCACGGTGAATTTTATGTTATTTGATGTTGTCAGTACTTCCACGTGCTTCGTGTAGACCATCTCATCCACTTTATACAGATATACTTATAGACCGTATCAGAAACCTGTCGACTCAAACAGCTACAACTAACAGGCCAACTTTAAACCTCACAGCTTTTCCCGTCTGGGATCAACACTTATTGGAGTTTTATTGCTATAGAAACCTTTTAGAAAATAGCAGAATGTTAACAAAAAGAGTGCCTTCTGACAGGTTTTATGATCTATTCCTTATCTTGAGTTCTTTAATATAAAATCCCCCCCCTATAATCACGCTGTTGATGCAGCAGAGCTCGGTAAAGAAACAACGTGCCGTATGACTATAAGCACCTTTAGGCTGTGTAATCCTCTCGCTCCCCGTTTGCTTTCTCTGGCAGCTCATATCACAGAAATTTGTTTGATAGGAAAACAGAAAATGCTCACGGCTGTTTTACTTGCAGGGACGACGGCGGAATCTCCGTTTCTCCAAAAACTGTTTAAACTGAGAAATTAAGCAAAGGCGTTGAGCGTTATTTACCCACGACCCTGATTCCCACAGTCGAGGCCATGTCGTCAAACCAGCTGACCTCCGGGCAATAGATTGCAAAGACACACGGGGTCAAAGGTCACCGGTGTTTGAGTTTCAATGTCCGTCAAATTCCACAACACCGGACAGCCGAACAGCTACGAGAAGGTCGAGATTATCGAGTTCGAAAGTGCATCTTTGGCACAAACAGGGACGAGAAATCCTTAAATGAGGTGAAACACATCTTCTTAAAATAAGCCCGTCTGAAGTCAACTTCATCCAACCTCACTTATTATCAGTGCTGAACCTCATTAGCGCTCCTGTGGGAGCAAATCCCTGCAGCCATTTAAGAAAGGACCTGCTCAGTAATCACGCGTGTTACGTGACATGCTTCTTGAGCACGAGGATCCATCATACATGTCTGATGGTTCATTGGCCGGCAGAGAGGAATTATCTTGTGAATATTTCCCGTGATGCATTTCGGAGATGATTACGTGATTCTTTTACGTCGTCGTTAATCTCCAATGATTTCCCTTCATTTCAAATGAACTGATTGTATTTTTAATACAATCGGGGAAAAGGGGTTTTCAGGTAATTCAGATAAAAAATTGGATATCTCTAGTTTGATCAGAAACGTGGTTAAAGTGAGGATACTCGCACACCGTGTGCCTGTGAAGCCCCTTAAAAAATGGATGTTGACTTGTTCTCACCGCCTGCAGCAAAAGCAACGCTGCGTAAGTCCACGGAAGCCATTGCATATCCCCGGCAGTGAATGCAACAATATCCAAATAAAAGCAAAACCCAAGATGCAGTCTGTGCAAATGGGTTTTTAAATGTACATTCAACTACATGAAATGTCATGAAGAACCAAAGAAAATCCGGATCTTTTCAGAGATGTACAAAAGATTGAAAAATGTTTTCAGGAGCCGTCAAGCCGACAGAATAACAAACCGGACACCTGCTCGTGCAATTTCCCCCAGCGAGCTGCTCGGGAAGCTGAGACGCGTCTGTGCTCGTTACGGAGAAGACGAATGACTCCCTGGAGGCCTTCGCTCACACAACGTTACCTTCCATACTTGACCACCGATTGATATGAGCCATGACATTTGATCAACACCGGAAACCGGGACACAGGAGAGGAGCGCCGTCGTGCAAGCATCGCAATAAAATAGTAACGGGATGTCCAACCCAAGAATGGGTTGCCAGTTTCATTTCGTTTTTAATATGCGGGATAAATGTAGTATCCAACCATGTATTATTCGATTAGTCCATCCCCGACACCTCGCCCCGTCTACCTCTCTAGAAATGTGTGCTTGGTTTCTGAGAAACAGACTCCATCGGACCCCGGAGATCTCGTGGTATCTCCTCCACCTCCTGCTGTTTGATTAATGTCACACTAGCAATCAGGGTCAAATGCTCCCTCATCCGTCTCCCCCGCCTGAGTTAGGAGGCAATTAACAGATGAACACGGTAGAAGAAATTAGCATCAAAATGATCATTCGCTAATTGAAAAAAACACGTTAGTGCATGCAGGATGACATAGCTTGTATTTGTCACAAGTGAAAGGCTTTATTAGACAAGCATAGGTCAGGAAACATCTGCATTACGCAGCTGTGGAAACCTGTGAGATGCAGGACTTGGAAGCGGACCGTCGACCTTCATGCAGTACTGACTTGCAGAGAATTCCCATGTTCATTACGTAGATCTACAAATGAATCAAATGAAATAACCCTTCTATTTTGAAAAAAAGATTTAATGATTGATTTATTTCATAATTTTGCATTTATAGATATTTTTTCCCCTTGATTTTATTTAAGCCCTTAAAGGGGCTCTACCAGCGGCTGCAGGTATGTTCTGTTCACACCTGTACTTTATATATATATATATACATATATATATGTACAGGTGTGAGCATCCCTGTGCAGCAGCTCTAAACCCCCGTCGGGCGGCGGGTGGACTCTTTAAATGTAGCAGCGGAAGAACATAAATTCGCCCCGACAGGGGACCTTGATGCCGTGAAAGAGTGAAAACAAATACTCTTTTACGGACCACCTCAGTACACGAGCGCGGCGTTTATCGCTGTACAACGCGCGCACATTTATTTTGATACGGGGATCTCGAGCTGTCAGGGCGGCTTCCACCACGAATCCCGTTTCCAGTCAATGATAGAAATGAGATTTCATCCTCAGGTCGGCGAGATTGTCGCCTGCTGCTTGCGACGGTCTATTTTTGTCTTTATTTCCGCCGCTGACCAAAGAGCTCCAGCTGCCGGCACAAAGACGAGAAACCAGCACGTGGTTTCTGAACGATGAATTGAGAGGCTGATTGACTGAGAGCTCTGCGGATGCACTTTTTTGTCTGCACGACAGCAATCATGCAAATCTCTTCCCGGGGCGGAGGATGTTTAAAAGGAAACGCCACACTTAGCTGTAAATATGAATATATACATTCTCCCACTACTCCTTATGCTCCATAGAACATGAGGAGCGACCCGCGGAAGCTCCTGAACACAAGGGGAAGTTCCTAATTGGAACGGATGTCCTTCACAGTCGACGTGACGCTTGACATGTTGCTTTACGTAGCGGCATTTGTTTGGTTTAGATATGTAGGGCACGCTGGGTATTTAGAGCAAGCAGCCGAAGCTGTTATCATTGGTAATAATGCCACTTCTGCAGAAAACACCGAAGGTCACCATGCAAAAACAGCGTTCCCCCACGCACGTGCACGGCGATGCGAGGGCCGAGGGTCACGGGGGGTCACGTGACAGTTTGTCAAATGAAGTGCATCCCCGGCTCAAAGCCGAGCCAACGTCTCGCGTCCTCGCTTGCTCCTGCGACGCAACGGCGATCCGTCAGCGTTATTGCGTGAAGCAAATCCCCACATGATCCGGTCCAAGAGGTTAGTATTTCACGTGCTGTGAGGTTCTAACTCAGCAAAGATGTCACGTTAACTCAACTCTTTGGAACCAGCGGGACAGGATGAGTGTTCGTTAGCTGTGACTGCCGTGGGTTTATGACGTCCGGTCACAGTGAGGAGCCGCTAATGTTTTTATGGAATAGCGGCTTTGAGTTGTTTTTTTTGTTAAATCATGTTTTCTGGCAATTTGTAGGTCTGTATGAACTGTAATTCTGCCTCTGGCACAGGAAGACGATGTCCCAATTACTTTCAACGCCAAAAATACATTCTAAATCTGTCAATAATTGTGTGCCGTGTTGCATAAGGCCGATGAGGGACCAGACTAATATACCCTTCACTTCCTGAAAATAATGACCAAAAAATACCACCTTCTTTGCATGAAAGCCTGCCGGCTTCCCTCACACATTAGGTGCTTCTAGACTCTAGTATTAATCTAGAGGGTGTTTGAGACGCTACCGGGAGGTTTGTCGTATTTCATGTGGGGACAGAAGAAAAGGTGCGCTTGTTGTAGTGCAGTGTGCGGCCCACACGGGTGGTCACACCCCTTTTAGCAAAGTGTATGTGGGTTTAACCGCTCTCATGGGATTTACTTATTACACGTGCATTTATTTCCAGATCAAACTGTGTTAATTTCTTTTTGTTTTGTTCATGGTTTGCGAAGGCAGGTGGCTTTAATTAAGCGCTGATGACTTTAACAAAAACGAATGGAGTGAAACCAGGACACAGCTACGCAGGTACAGAACATAGTGCCATCGTGCTCATGGCAACGGGAGCAGTAACGGGCCTACCTGGTGGCAGGTCGTCGTCGTCGCCGGGCGGGTCGGCGGGGGGCTGCAGCAGGGCGGAGCGCCGGTAGACCACGTGGACCCGGCCCTGGTGCTCCAGCTCCTGGGTGCCTCTCTCCAGCGGCTCGATGAAGTACTCGTCTGCGTCGGTGCGGATCATCCCGGCCTGCAACGCGACAGCCGGACGGTGAGTCAGAGAGGCGAACGGCCGTCTCCAAACACTGACGCTTATCAAACCCCATGCAAACCCTTTCAGCGCTGAACCCGCCAGCGAGGTCACACATCCAGATGATTCAGAGCTGCGAGCGGAAGTCCTCTCTGTCCTCCGGGGGAAATGAAAACTATTGCATTCATCCGGATGGACTCACACCAGAAACACCTGCATTAGAGTCATGACGCATCCAGCCGTTTAGTCCGGATGATTTCTACGTCCTAATTACCTGTTGGGTTCTTTTTCGCCGTGACCTTGTTCATGTTTTTTTCGGCAGCGTACAAATCTGTCTGCAATCTTCGGCTCGGTTCCCCGGCAGCGGCGGCGGAGACGGCTCCTGGTCGTTAGTGACACATCGGAAGGGAATTGCTTTGTGATTGCTAACCTGCCGCCGCATGACTTCCTGCAATGACAGGCCGCTCGTGCCCGTAGTTTCGGGTCGGACATTTGAAAAAGGGGTTAAAGCTCTTCTGCTAACAAGATGATGCGCAAACAAAGCGCGAAGTACGGCTCGTCCAAATACAAGTGATCACAAACTCGCACTGCAGGCAACACGTCGTACTAACCATCTTTAGCGCTGCACAAACGGCCAGGATAGCGTGTTGTCGCACGCACCATTTGACCCACAGCGTGTTTTTTTGATGACATCCACCTTCATTAACAATATTAGGTAAGCTAGTTAACACAATGTTTATGGGTCATTAGTTTGTTAACCATCTATAAAATGATGGCATTACTAATCATCAATACACTATTTATTATCATGTCACAGTTGACAGTAAAATAAGTATTAAACAAGAGAACTATCTTTGTTATAGTGACGGTACTATAAACTCCACTGCAACAAGTACTACTACTTTGTAGGTTTCCTACTACAAACCTACAAATGTGTCTAACTTGTACAAATGCAAATGCTAGTCAGAATGCTAATGAATTCAGAATGCTAACGAAGCCACGATGCTACAGAAGTCGGAATGCTAACAAAGTCAGAATGCTAACGAAGCCAGAATGCTAATGAAGCCGGAATGCTAACGAGCTTCGGCTTCGTGGGATCTTTTGCGTCATTGAGGATTTAAATGCAAAATAAGAACAACGTTGTTAGAGAGCCGGTTGCCATGGCAAAAATAAATAAGAAAATGTGTGCTAACTCAACGTTAGCGGTGCCCGCTTTTGTCACATCGTCAAACAAAGACATTCTTTGGAGGACTGAAGCGGTTCTGTCGATCGACCTTTTGATTTATCCGTGGAGGTTTTTCCACAAAAGCACCACTTCAAATCAAATCAAAGAACCGACCAATCAAAGCTCGGCGTGCTGGTCGTTAATATTACAGCAGCCGCTGGCAGTTGAAAGAATGAGACTAATGCTGCTGAGCAACACGTTGGTACCTGTGTAATTCCGTCAGGGTTATTATTCCCTAGATGAGGCATTAATGTGATAAATGTTTCAACGGTTCCCTTCTGATTTGGATGATGTGATTCTGTGAACCACATCGAGGCCCCAAGGCGTCGCACGAGGAGCTACGAACCCAACATGCGTCGGTGTCGATGTCGGTGGCGGTTGCTACGACGTCCATACGTTGCTTTTGCAGTAGATGCAATGGAAAGATCTGGACTCGACGGCTCCGGTGGCAGCTGAAGGTTATTAAAAGATGTAGTGAATATATGGTGAATTTTATTTTTAATAGATATGAACCAAGAAACCCTCCCAGTTCATTACATCACGGAAATTATTTTTTAAGTTACAATTCTTTAACTATGCAAATTAGTCACTATCTTATTAAATATGAGCAAATTAACATACATTGACGTTGACATATAGATTAGACATTTTATTAAAAAATATTCATGGCTAATCAGGCTATGAATAATATAAGAATGAATGCCACTGTGTATGAAGAGGAATAAAGTAATGAAGTGGAGATTTCTGGCGCGCGGCCTGATTGGTTGAACAGCCTTTAAGGATGTGTTTTGTAAAATGATGTACTGAATAAAACAAATGGATATCCCCATTAAAGACATTCATTTATTATTCATTCTTTTGGAGGATCTACATATGCAAATAGTCTTTAGTGTTATCTTGGAGGTCTGAAAGACGTCGCGTTATGGAGAAAACGTCTTCGCCTCTTGTGTCTCGCCAATTACAATCAAAGCTGCTTGATCGGACGCCATTAATGCAGGAAAACGCCGAACATGAGGAAACACTTTTAAATGGTTCTTGCTGCCTCGGGGGGGGGTTTCTGCTCGGCTCATCGTTGCTCATTGTCCCGACACCTGTAGGCGTCGCCCACGGCAACGAATTATACACTTCCTGTACGTCCGCCCATGCCGTCTGCGACGCACCAATTAGGACCCCCGGTTTCCCTCTCGTGCGACCGGCTGGCGGGATTATCCCGCATGAATTCTTCACACCCGAAACAACCCCCGCCCTCCGTCTTCTTGCTTTATCTTCTCCGAGCTCATCCCACACCTCCGTCTTACAGTCAAAGTGAAAGAAGAAGCCGTCTCTTGTTCAGCGGTTTTAAAAAAGGGTAAAACCCCGAAAAGTGTAGAGGTCTTGATCCGATTCACATCAAATCTGACCTCCGGGCGCCAGGTCGTGCAAACGCACCGGCCGACGGTTAACGGGCCAAAGAGAGAGAAGAAGTCGTGAATCTGTCTGCCGCTGCTCAACCAACACCTCGCCAACGCCAATGAGACGAGGAGCTGACCTCCATTCGCTGATCAAAAGTGTTTAGGCAAACACCGAAAACACGCCGAATAAGGCCATATAAAAAAAAAAATCTATATACACATATGCAACCAAGTCTTTATTTCATCCGAATTCTTTCACCAAAGCAGAAATCCGCCCCCGTCTCAGCGAGCGGATTGGGCGCCAGTAATCCAGCGGCGAGCTCTCACCACGTCCCGCCGACGGAGACGTAAGCGGGCGATTGGACGCGGCGGCCCTGAGATTATTATTATCTGGAAGCAGTCCGAGGGAGAAACGCTCCAGCGGAGGACGTCCGTGGCAAACGAGGCCCAAGAGGGAGGCAGAGAGCAAAGCCTCTTTATACACGAACGCTCTCAGGCTGGCGGGCTTTTGTCCGCTGATTGATTCCTTCATCGGTGGAGTTCGGATCAATTCACACTGGCACTTGTGTGATTAGCGCAAAAGGTTGGTTTTCCAACGATAGGAGGGCCGGAGGAACGCGAGGAAGTACAGGCGTCTGAAGCATCATGTATGCGAAGAGAAGAAGCTGAAGACCTCGTTTTCTCCTATTTGTTACTAGTAGATCAGGATTTTGTGTTAATTGGTTCAATGAGTCAAGCTGTAAAGCTGTTAAAGGAGTATTTAATTTTAATGTATCATGATCAACAGCAGTTGAGTATTAATGTGCGGTATTAATAATCTGATTAAGTAACCAAAACCGCAGGACAAATGCAGAAGATATTCCATATTTGCCTGTGAAAGGGAGTAAAGTAGCAAATGGTGCAAAGTGAAACTTGCAGTGAAAGCCGGTATTTTGAGTAAATACACTCTGTTACATTCCACCTCCGCTGTGCACACAGGAGCAAGACGGGATTAAGCACGACTCTCTGAAATCCATCCGAGATGAGAGTCACAAATGTCACGTCTAATCCACCGGCTGCGGGACCAAAAGGTCGACGCCGCTGCAGCTCTCTGGGAGCATCGGTCGAGGGGTCGACAGCTGCTTCTGCTGCTGCAGACGAATAAATAAAGGAGAGAAACAACTGAGTGCAGCGAAGTAGGATTCTGCTCTCATTGTCACACAGTGGGAGCACATTTGGACGGATGCTGGATGAATAATAAATGAGGACTCCCGAGAGGGGCTCCACTACCGGGAGTGACGTGATGCAATCATGCAATCATCTATGAGATGCAAGGCTCACAGGAAGTGAAATATCCTAATATAATAGAAGTGAAACCAGGAGACTGACTAATATTAAAAAAGGGCCGTTGTTGTTGAAGGACACTTCCACCCTGCTGCTGTTCAAAGATGCATGAGTCTTCAGGTTCCCAGCTTTCAGAAGATCAACTCCAACATAAGATCTACTTACCGGCGTTTTCTAAAGCCGCTGAGGAGGCCAAAGGTCGCGATCACTAATTGATTCATTGGACGGTGGGAATTAAAAGGACTTGTTGCGGAGCAGAGCCTTTGATTTACGGATTCCCGTTAGGACCTCGGGAGAACTTCAACAAATGCAGCCTGCCGACCGCATTAAAAGAAGAAGAATGTGTAGAACAAAGCGTAGAGTGCGTTTGTCTGAACGGACCCGCATGGGCAGCATTCACGCGTCACGTCACCCTGATGCAAACTACTCAGCACTTATCATCCAGGGATCTCTTTCACAACACACACCTCGGTCCCTGTCTCAGGGAGGGAAGTCTGCGAGTTAGAAAACGAGTTAGAAAAGTTGGAAATGCCTCAGGGACGAATATCTGGCAACAAACCCATGAACAGTGTAGGAAAGAAAAGTGGCGCAACAACTGGCTTTAAAAGAAAAACACTTTCACATTTCTGAATAACTCAAAAGGCCTCTCTGCCATCTGCAGTGGCTCCGGAGCTTTTCTGGCGGCTTGTTGGGTTTCGGGGGGGGGCGCAGGTGTCGGACAGAGGCTTTGCCCCGGTCGGTACCTGAACGCACCCCTTCAGAAAGAAAGAAAGAAAGAAAGGGATGTCGGTTCAACATCCCGAGCAGACAGCTCCCGCCTGCCAAGGAAAACATATGGGATTCGGCCCGAAGGGCTCCGGCTTTTCAAAAACAGCCTCTTTCAGTGTAAACTTCTTAAGGAGGTCGCTATGAAACGTGCTTTCGTTTAAAAAAAAAAAAAAGGTTCGAGGTACTGAAACGTTGAGCCGGGAGGACACTGCTACCTTTCACCTCGGTGTTGTTCAAAGGTGTGTTTGCTTTTTAAAATGTGAGCAAACCTTCGTCATCATTACCTGCCATTTTAATCCCCGGCCTTTAAAAGGACCTGGGGGGGGGGGGGCACCGTTCCCTTTGTTGTTATTGGCAGGAGGGTGACTGAATGGAACTAGTTTAGCGAATGCTTCACAATGATGTTCACAAACAGTTCCATCTGGGTTTGAAATTCGGCCTCTGAGGAATCGAAGCATTCTGCCTTCAGTCAAACGTTGGGACGCTTTACAGATAATAAACCGCCGTTAATGAGCTTTTGTTCAAAGCTGCACTGTGGGAAACAACATTCAGACGCGTTTCACCCGTGTGTCTTTTTCGCTCCACCGCGCAAACATTTGCACGCGGCTTTGAGGAGGCTCCGAAGCGTCCGCACTCGAAAGCGTAAAAATAAAAACCTTGAATGGCCCTCAATGTCCGCCCGTCACCGAGGGCACCGAGTGCGGGCTCCTCTTGAGTTGATCCAGGTCATGGTTGAAGCTGTTCAAACACATAAATATCGGCAGCACGGGGCTGCAGCGGAGCCTGGGACGGGGGGGGAACCGGGCCCTGCGCGTGCCGGCGTGCCGCCCCTCACCGCCCCTCGGACTCCAAACCCAAACAGCTCTGGGGTCAGGCCTCTGCAACAAGCCTCGGCTGAGTCAACAGGGAGCGTTAACAGCCGGCACTGAATAAAACTCTTGTGCCCCGACTGCAGCTCGCCGCGGGGAGGAACTGGCCCGCTTTCTGTTTCTAATCAAATAGGATATTTTTTTTTCCCGCCTCTTCACCTTCCACCTCTGCAGCTGCGAATGCGTCGGTAGCTGTGCGCATCCAGGATGCCCGCCGGGGTCTCCCGAGGTCAAACGTTTACGCCCTCTGACCACGCGCGGCTCTCCGCCCCGTCTCACTTGCCCACTATGTCGCGGCGAATGAGTCCCGGCGGCGTGGGCGGCGTCCCCTCCGAATGGCGCCCGAGGCTGGAGGGAGGGGGGGGGGGCAGACGGCGTCAGGTTCAGATGTCCTCCGACGGCTGCGTTACCCATCAGGGCTGCAGTGTGCGCTTACACACACACACACACACACACACACACACGCTCACCGCAGACAGAGGAGGGCCTCGGCGAGCGGAGCCGATTACGCAACGTGACACACATTTAGAGGTGGCCAAGTTTCACAGCGCCGCCGGCGGCGAAGCGAGAGTCGCAGTCGGCGGCGGCGGAGTCGCCCAGTCGGTGCTGATCTCAGGTCAGACGCCGTCTCTCCGGATCTGTCAGCCGACTGTCACCCCCCCCCCCCCCCTCCCACCCGCCCCCCCCCAGAGCGGGAGGAGGCTTCTTTTTGGTTTCCAGCTGTCCTGCTTGGCGGAGATGAAGCAGTTTTCCACGGCTGCTCTGAGGCATTTCCAGCAGCGCTCGCCGGCGCTTCGTGGCACGCAGACGCGCGTCACGCTTGAGCTGGAAGTGAACAAAGGGATTTTTTTTCTGATGTTCCATAATCAGGGGAAATTGTGGGGGGGGAACCTTGTCAGCGTCGAGGCCACCTCCAATCATGGCACCGGGTCAAGGCGTAATCCGTCAGCGACGCCATGGCGACGCGGAGGCCTGTCACTCTCCATCTGACTTATCACGGTGCATCTTTCGCCGCACAACTTTAACCGTAACGATCTAATTTGGCTGCTATTAATCACTTTGTTCACACTCACAATGCAATAAGGTTCATATAGTTTCATAGCTGCATTGAGAATAGAAACTGTTTGTATTTCATCTTTCTCGCCCTTGTGTGAGCAATAATAAGTTCTCCTTCTTCTATCTGACCTTTCAAATGCAACTCGGACGGATCCGACGTGGCGTCCTCTTGTTTGAGGCTCACAGGTGCCTCGAGCAAAATGTCAGCATGCTAAGCTAACGCGCTCAAAGGGACCTGGCATTGCCAACATGTCACAGCATCTTAGTTTAACCGTTTTAGCATTGCTGATTATAACTAGAGAACGTTTTTGTTTTGTTGTTTCTGTGACACTTCTTCAACTACACGCCACAAATATAAAGCCCGCGGTGGCTCTTTAGGAGAAGTCACGATCAACACGTTCATCCTCTGGGAAACATGAAAGAGGGTTGAATTTCATTGCAATCCATCAAACAGCCGTTGATATTCTTCAGTCCGCAGCAGAGCTTTGCAGTGAAAACATTTCAGTAAACTCTGTTTCATCTTAAAACTATTGCAACACAAACTGAAGTCCAAAAATACAGACGTGAGAAGCTTCCCCTCCACGATAAAACATCTGCAGTATGTGACCGTTTGAGGGGGGGGGCACTGCTGACATCTCGTGGTCTCTCACATTCCGCCCTCGTTTTCCTGGAACCTCTTCCGTTTTTTTTTCCGTTTTTTTTCAAGAAACGTGTTCTGTATGTTTCAACCACGTGGAAAAAAAAGCGAGAAAACCAACCGTCCCCCGGCGGTAAACGCAGCGCTGAACCTCGTAAAAACAAAAACAAATGAGCCACCTTGCACAAGAAAACCAGCCTCCATCGCAGACCAGCTGTGTTCCGAGGATCCGACACTGTCATTACATCCCACGAACGGAAGCAAAGGCCTCACGGAGATCGTGTTCCCCCCCGTCAAAAAAATGTGAAAAGACGGTTTTAAAGGTTTCAACGGCTCGAGCGTCACCTCTTTGATCTTCACGAGCACGAGGTACAAGATGGCTTCAGGTTGGACGTTCTGGGATCAGCCAAGATCGATCTCGATGAAAAAGAGAAAGAAAAGTCTGTGAATCTGTGAACAATAAGAGAAGATGCATCAATGCTTCCTGGTTTAATTTCACGCAATCCGAAAAAGCATCACAGGCGGAGTGATTCGGATTCGTGGACTCGAACCGCCTCTTTATTCTCTTTCTCCTTTATTTGAAATAGATAGAAGAAGCTGTTTGAGCGCATCCTGAGCCCGCGGCTGACGCAGCAGAGACTTGATCCGTGTTTCATGCAAAGTGTCAGAGCCTAAAGATCCGGCAGATTTAACTTTCATCTTTTCAGCCTCGATGTCTCGACCTGGCGTTTCCCTTCAAGAAAAGTCCGATGAATTCCCAACAGGCCGACACCTTTTAAGGGACAAAACCAATTCCCAATGAGTCGCCCACGGCCTCCTTTGAGGGTCCAATGATCACAATGACGCCAACACCTAAAGAGCTTGTTAGACGTTGGGAGGATAATTGATAGGACCCAGATTCCAGAGAGCCAAACAAACAGTTATTTTCAGTAAAACGAGACCTTTTCTACTGTGCTAATGAGATGAGCAGGGATTCAGCTTCCGTAGCAGAGACCTAAAGGAGCCGACGCACTGTTTGCCCTGCGTCGTATTTGAACTCGCCCCTCGGCTGTGACCCCCCCCGACAGATTTGTTTCCCAATATCACCGAAGAAAAAAAACAAATCAGAGAAGGCGGAGGGGCCGAGTTGAGCTCTGATGTGTTTCACTCCCCCTCCCCCTCCAAGGTGCCTCTGACACGCATGAAACATGATGTCCGTCTCCCACACGGGCCGGCAGGGATCAGCGCCCCCTCGCCTCTCCCCCACGCTGCTCCGGGGGAGGAAGGGGGGGGGGGGGGGGGGGGGGGGGGGTATCTGCCTCATAAGCATTTAGCAGCCTGCAGCGAAGGCTTCCAGACAGCAGCCTGGCTATAATTAGGAAACAGTAAAACACGCACCTAGCGAGGGCCAAGGCTGCCGCCGGAGATCAAAGAGCAAAGACGGGCGTTTTTTCATCAGCAACCACTGGTTAGCTGAGTGTTTGATCTCCAGTTGTGCAGCGCTGCATGCTCTGAATTCAGGCTCCACACCAGGCTAAAGCCCCCCCGCCCCCCCCGGGTTGAATGTCCCACACTACATGACCGAGGTGCTGACCCAGAAACCAGGTTATATTCATTGAAACGTGCCGTTTTATACCGTTGTGTTTGTATCTTAATAATATCATTCTCGTCAAACCAGCCTTCCAGCGGGCAGAGGGACGGACGTCTGATGGCCGATGGCGTCTTCTTCAAAGTGACATCCTGCCCCGACGGTGTTTACAAAGCCGTGCCCTCGCATCCTGTGCGGACCCCCCTCTCGGGCCCCCGCAGCTCCGCCGAGGGTCGACCATAAATGTCTCGGCGAGGCTGAGCCGCCCCGAGTGATGAACGGCTTCCTCCCCGCTGCAATCAAAAGGAAACGGGGCCGATGTCGACGTGAAGGTCGGAAGCGGGAGATTGAAGCGGCAGCTCCCACGGAGGCGTTCCAGACATTCAGAAACTTTACATTTTAAAAGACTCACAAACCACCTCAGGGAAGAAAATCTATAGAATTAAATGATTTAAGTAAACAGCCCAGAAGGGAGAAAAAAGAAACTGGATGTTGAATCGTAAAGTCACATCTGAAAGACGAGGTGGACCTCGCGTATTAACGTCAACCCGGTGAAGAAGCGTCGTCTTGCAGTGTCCTTGGTGACCACCAGGGGGCGACCCCTTCTGAGCCCAATAGAAGTCTATGGGGAAATTATTCTACTTCTCTTGATTTATTTCCACAAGAGTTTATGGTCGCAACCTCTAGTTTCGAGTCTTCTTCAACACTGCATGATGTTCATTTAGTAAATGATGGTCCATTTAGAGTCAAATAGAATAAAACGCTCTTATTTTGTGATTTACTGATCTAATTTTGCAAAAAAGTGAATTTTACTTTTAGTTTCCCTGAATAATGGACATAGCTTCCTCAAATTAGGAGCATTTTTATCAACATTAAAGACCCTTCTTAATGCGGGCTTTTAAGGCGCATTTACTGACGCTCTCATTAGCTGGAAATGGCGTCATCGGTCTTTGTGCTCGTTCACGATCGATTGACTTCCCTTCTTCCCCCCAGGTGTAAACGCACTTTGTGACCTCTGGTTTGAAACGTGTCGAGTTCATTATCATCATAACCGCAGTGATTTACCGAGAGGGTTTGCAGTTCTCTTATATCTCGGTATTTTAGTGGTGCACCAGTCAGCGTTCTGCTTGTCAATGTGCAAGTTTCCCTTTTCCAAAAGAGTCGGCCTGTTTTTTACTCAAAAGCAATGTGAGCACCACACACTTCTTCTTGCTCCTGAAAGGAGCTGCCGAGCGCCGCCTTTTGATATGCGGCAGCGACGGCAGCGCTTGATGTTGCCGTCTTGAGTCACAGTCCCCGAACTTAACAACAGAGGAACCGGCACGGCGCACCAAGCTATGAAACGGTAGACAATCCAGGCAAACACCATCGAGGAAACACGTCGTTAGCGGAATGAGGCTGGTGTTGCTTCCTCTTTTTCAAGTCAAAGACTCCCCTGAAGACACTAAGACCGACGATGCGTTCATCATACCAGATGCCGCCTGGTGTGGCTGATGTCTTCATACGACTTCATTTCAATGCTCGTCTACAAACAGGTGCATTTGTTCATTTTTTTGGGGGGGGGAAACAAACACACAACAGCTGGACAGATTGCAGGTGCATCACACCAATTAATCTCAGCCAATAAAGTGCTGCCGAGCTCTTGTGCAGACAGCACCTGTCCGCAGGATGGATGTCTCCAGCAGATCCGCTGTTGATGGTAAAACAACAAATTAACAGCGGCTTTGTCTTCTAACAGATTGCAGACGGCCCTTGTGGAGTTGTGCGTTACACTACCTCTCTTGTGTTGCCTTTTTTTTAAAGTCTCCAGCATTCCTGCGGAGAACTTCATTTAAAGTTTTTGAGGCGACACAGAAACGTCTTGTTGGACGACTCAAAGAGATTGTGGCTTCAGGTCATCACCCGATTTCTGTTCAAGTGTTTTATGACGGGTGAAGGGGGGGATTGGTCCGCTGACTTTTGTGGAGCACAAAGGGGAACTTGTGTTTTATGTTGGGAAGGAGTTTGGGGCGAGGGGGGGGGGGTTTCGTTGGGTTTTGTGGGCGCAATAGACGGCGACTCACCCGTGACAAACGTCTGCACAAAAAGGCCTGAAGAGCATCCGCGGGGACAATGTGCTGTAAAAATGCCGACCTCAGGAGTTACGGACTCTTAAAACCCATTAGAGGAGAGTTGATAAGGTCACGGCACTTGTGCGGTGAAAAGGTTTGGACGGGCTGGAGCACCAAACGAGCTTTATGGCTGAAGACGACTTACCAGTCCGTCGCAGTTGTTGATGGCAACCGAGGCGCCGGGCACGTCCGTGATGTCGCCGATGAAGGTGCAGTCTGTCTTCAGCAGCTCGCGATGCGGATTCCTCTCCGTCTGGTTGCCGCCCTGCTCCCCCCCGTCGTCGGTGTCGGCGGCGGCCGGCGTCTCCTCGTGCCACTCCACCACGGCGCCGGGCGCCACCAGCCGGTTGTTGGGCCGCAGGCGCAGGTGGAACTCCTCCCCGAAGGCGGAGATGTTGAAGAAGAGCTCCTGCTCGGCCCCGCCGGGCGGAGGCGCCTCCCGCTTGGTGCGCTGCTTGTGGGCGGCGGAGAGCAGGTGCGACAGGTAGCGTCCGTGGGAGTCGGTGCTGAAGGGAGTGATGAGGCCGTATTCCTTCAGCCGGCTCCTCAGCCGGTCTGTGGAGAGACGCGGCGGAGGTGTTACAACCCGTGCGCAGAGACGTGAGGGGGAAGTAAAGCAGGAAAGCTAAACGCCGTCGGGTTTCGGCACTTCCCAAGTATCTGGTTCTAGATCTGGTTTTAGTCAAAACCAACAAGTATTCTACCTGGCGCTCGCGTGCGTTTGATCGACATGCGCGCGAGGAGCTGTCACGCGCCACACCCGCCCGCAGGCCCGTTGTTTCGCCGGCTAATTTGCGGTCGGCTCAATAGCAACCGGAAATCTGCGGGCCTCGAAAAACCGAGGGACGCGTTCGCGCAACGCAGGCAGCACCGCCCGAGGGGGCCGGTTGGCTTTGTGGGCCGTAACGCCGCCGGCGTGGGGGGTGGAGGAGGGTCGGTGGAGCCATGAGTCAGGGAGGAGCCGAGCGCCGTTCCGACGCTTAATCCTCAGGGAGGCCCGGCTCTAATCTGGAGAGCCATTTCCCCCTCGGAGCAGGAGGAAGACAAAGAGCAGGTTTCCAGACGCTGTGCTGCGTTATTCAGACCCACAACACGGGTCCATTATGGTCTTTTCTTAAAGCCCTGAAAACTTTCAAATTGAACTAGAGTTCAGTTTATTCAACATATAATCCTTATGATTTTCGTGGAATCAAACATTAGCCATTGAGTCGATCTTCACTCAGTAATTATCCTCCTTTAAAGTGGATTTTTTTTTGTCTGCCATTCCCACGCTGGACTCCAACTGCTTTCATAATCATGAGGGATTAATAGAAAGGCGCACATGCAATCCAGAGATGTCACTAATACCAGTTTACTGTTTACACCCGTATTGAATTAAAGTCCTTCTCACAGCTTGGGGGGGGTCTGTGCTCTCTGAGCGCTCTTCTAGTCATCATCTGCTATGTTTTGTCATCTATGGACTCAAACGAACGTAAATTGCTCCACGATAGTGAGTTTTGTTTCACCAGAGGGTCATTTGTGGTCCGTTTACGCAGAGCCAGAACCGGAGAGAAGAAGTCATCTCTTTTTACGAGTGGAGGCCCATTGAAGTCGAGCTCTTTCCACCTGGAGGGGAGACACATCGGCCCATCTTTCTCTGCCTTGATGGATTCCTCCTCCTGCTCATCACTGTTTGTGCAGAGTGGCAGCTCTCCAAAATCACTCTTCTTACTCGACCCTTGGCGAAGCTCCGCCTTCTCTGACCACTTTGCACGACGCCGCGCTGGATGGTAAGCACCCAAAACGATGGAGGCGGATGTGTTTTTGTTGTTGTCGTTTGGAAAACCTGTTTAAACGTAAAATTGCTTTCACACCTCAGCGCGCCTGGCCGGTCGCTGCGAAGCGACTGTGATTTGTAGATTGGCGGTTTTCAAAAAAGCTGCAAATAATTGTCTCCACGGGCACTCAATCCTGACCCTGGATCAGCTCGAACCTGAAGGCATGTGAGCTTCAACACACCACAGAGGACCACCTGACCAAAGGGAAGTTAAGTGCTCGGGCCAGAGGGGAGAAAACTAAGCTATTCTACCGCAAAGAAACCAACGGAAGTCTGATTTGACTTCTTCTCACTACGATGAGGAGCTTCTCCCTGGACCTTCCAAGGACGCGCTAGCGTTCTCATTCCAGATGTTGCTTGCTTTCTAAAAAGGCCCGTTTCAGATGAACGCCACCTGTTCGCGCGTAGGTGCGTGCTGAGGAGCTGTGACGCGCAGCATTAAAAAAAACACCCCCCAAACGGCCGCGCGAGGTTTCCGCCTGCATTCACTAAAATGCGAGCGATAGACTCAGATTAGTGTTGACAACAACCGTGTTGATGGCGTGAGTTCTGGTGTCTTGTGTGGGAAAAGTCACCGGACGCCATCGGAAGTCCCCTGGCCTTTAGAGAGAAGCTTCGACTTGTAAAAAGAAGCAAAGCTGGAGTTGGGAAATTGGAGAGAAACCACACTTAATGGGAGAAATGACTGCTTTTACGAGGCCGTTAATGGGGGGGGGTTCTGGGCACGGTGGCGGGCTAGAAGGCAACAAAAAGAAGAGTCCCCCGCCGCGGTGCAACTGGCTGCCCGCGGGGCGGCTGCGTGAGGGCCCCCCGAGGTGCTCAGAAGATAGCGGCGGGGGCCGAAGCATCCTACGTGGACTGCAGCTCGCCTCTCGCAGCCTCAGAATGGAGAACAGATGTGCGGGATTCAGAAGTGGAATTTAACTTTCCTGTATAACAAAGCCCTCGAAGCGGTCTGCTCGCTTAGTGTGTGAGTGTGTGTGTGTGTGAGTGTGTGTGTGTGGGAATGGCAGGGTGATAGGGGAATAAGACGAGGGGGTTATTACAGAGCTCCTCACACACAAACTCCCACTTCGATCTCACAACACCAAGGTTGTCCTCTATCTACTTTCCCACATGCACACACCCCACTATTAAGAAGGAGAAGACATAGAAAAGGACTTACCCTCTTTTTCTACTTCGCCAGCCTGCAAGAAGGAGAGAAAGAGGTCTTTAAAACACGAGTCAGGGGGAAAGTCTAAATCTGACAGAGGGAGATGTCAGCGAGTGGAAAATGTACTATAAAAAAAAAAACTGCTTGTGTTAAAAAAATAAATAAGAGTAACAAAAATGCCTCTATTTGACGTGTTATGTAACCGGCTGAAGGCGCGCGTGTGCAGTGTCAACACGCATTTCACAGAGGAAGCAGTGTGCGCGTTCACAAGACTCCGACGCAACAAGTTCGGGGACACTTTTTAAAAAATGAGAATGTATTAACGGACCTTTCGCTCGTGGTGTTGACCGGCAGAGAAAGGAGCCTTACCTTGTCGGCCGAAGTCAATGCAAATCCCAGGAGGAGGAACGCTAGTGACAGGACGGCCATCACGAGTCTCGCGCTGACAGAGAAGCGACTTTATCCCAGACGTCAGATTAAAAGATGAGGTTCAACATTAAAAAAAAGAAAGAACTCTGAACGCGAGCGGCTCATTCAGAAGTCATCGAAGCAGATGAGCAGTGTCTGTTTTTAGCTTTAAGAAAGAAAAAAAAACCCCACACACACACATGTAAAAGTTGCATAAAAGTGTGAGGCAAGTCGCGACACTTTGTCAGTCAGTCAGTGGGTTTTTTTTCTGTTTGACCGAAAGTTTCTAGTTTCTTTTTGTTGTTTTTTTGGGGGGGGGGATGGGGGGTGGAAGTTAGTAGGACATCCCCTCTGCCGCCGGCCGGACAGAGCTGCAGTGTGGAGCTCTTGCAACCTGGCGCTTTGCTCCCCTTGGCTAATAAAAGGGCAAGACCAACCCTGCGTGACGTCATGCCGCCCTGTCCGCGAGCCCGACACACATGGAGGGACGGAGGAGGAGGAGGAGGAGGAGGAGGAGGAGGACACCGCCTCCTTCCCCAAACTTCATCCCGAATCAGCCCAGAATGAGCCAGCTGACACCTCTGATGACTCAGTTTCTCTCCACGTTGAAGGTGCGGTTCATGAGCGCTGGAGCGCGTCACTAAGCCCCGCCCCCCCCCCCCCCCCCCCCCCCCCCGCTCGCTATGACTCCGTCAAACCGTCAGAGCAACATCACCATGGAGACCGAACTGTCGCTAGCTTAATGAATGTCGTGTTGTCTGAGGGGGGGAAACCAAGTAACAACTCAACAGAGAAACAGACATGAGTTTCTAAAACGTTTCGGCGGAGGAAACGTTTAAAATGATAAGATGATAAGATAAAACGAAAAGACAGAAGCGAAAGCTAAAGCTAATAGCATCAAAGTCAATCTAACACAGCATAGCATAGAAGTGCTACCGCCAGGTGATAAAGCGCTAACGCTAGTTTAATGGTCTGCTAGTGTTTTCTCCACACTTTTTTTCTTTGCAACAGAACCTTTTTTCTAAGTCTGAAACGTCAGCTCGAAGGTCTTCAGAAAAGGTGAGAAAGGTCGATTTTTGGACGATGCTGCGCTGTGATTGGTCACTCTTGAGTTTTTTACGGCGGCAAGCTTAGCAAAGTGTCTTCGTGCTTTACTTACTGATTACAAACACAACAAAATGTATAATCATGTGAGAAGTAGTTTCACTGTCTGCTTTTTGACAGCTCAATACAATAGCTAAGGTTTCTGAATAATTGCTAAAAGTCATATAAGAAATTGTGAATTCGTGTCTTTACGTCTAAAATGTCTAATCGCTGAATATTCAAAAACGTCGAGTTTGTTTAACTTGATTTTGTCTTAATTTCTCAGTTTTTTGTTAAATAATCTGGTGAGCTTGGTGGATGTTGTGAGCACAGCGCTGGTAAATGATGCACGTGATAATAATCACAATGCCTTCCCTTCCCCATGTGAGCACACGGTGGGACAGGAGGACAAGACATTCCACTCCAACTACTGAAACTAACGGGAAAAAGAGGACCAGTGAAATGGTTTCAAATCAGAGACACTGACAGTAACTCAAATGACAAATTATTCACCGTCGTCTTCTGCTTGATGTATCCGACTGTGAGTCTTAAATTATTCCAACAGCTGAACTTTTTCTTATTAACCGTGTGTGTGTGTGTGTGTCTGCGTGCATGTGTGTGTGCGTGTGTGTGCGTCTGCGTGCATGTGTGTGTGTGTGTGTGTGTGTGTGTGTGTGACAGTTGCAGACTGTTCCTCTCTTCCAGCTGACTGGGAAGCTGCAGAGGGCGAGAGCTGCATGTAAAAAGGTCCAATAATATGAGGCGTAGTCGCCTCATTACCGGCCGCTTCATTTCCTCTCTCTGTCTCGTCGGGGCCCACTCAGGTAGAAAGGCCGTGCTTTCATAAAGAGAGTGTCTCAGTGGGGCGTTTTGAATATATTAATATATTAATGCTTGTGTCAGGGACACCCGGTGTCATGATGGAGCTTTAGATATCGATGGCTTCATGTGAACGTGTGGAAATGGTGCGTGGACGTCTCAAACTTCCTTCCCGGTTCAGGTTCATCTCGGTAATATTGTTAAAATGTATGTATTTTTGGGCTGTTTGTGTCGTATTACGTCAGGAAAGTGGTTGCAACTGTGAGCAAAGAATTGGGAGCCAATTACCCAGAAGGCTTTTCAACAGCGAGCGTTACTGTCAAACATTTTTAAAAACATTTCTAATAAGAAGTCGTTGTTGTGCAGAAAGGCTCCAGCTGACTGGAAGGTGATGGAGGTTTTATGCATCAGTGTTGAATTAGCATTGGAGACGGGGTGTCGTTTCAACTACTTTAGAGTTCAAACTGTTTATTCCAAAGGTCTGAAATAAACTCATCGGGGGCTAAAGATCAACCGGAGAGGAAAGAACACAAAAAGTAAAAGCTCTGCCAGGAAAAAATAACTTTTTTATTGGGTCCGTGTCAAGAGCAGATGAGAGAGCGCTTCAGAACAACAGAAGGAAACGCAAATAAAAGACAATCAAACCGCGGACGTGAAGTGCAGATTCAGAGCTGAGAACATAGAAGTCGCTATCCATCATCTTTATCCCAATATCAAGATATATATCCGCATTCCTCAAACTTTCCTGCTTGGTGTCCTTGAACACAAGACACAAGACGACCACGAGTCTCTTTGTGATATTTAACAGTGCTGACCTTTCAAGAGGAAAGGTAAAGTACATCATGTATACAAACAAGCACCCCTCAGGGCGTCCTTCACCTTTGACCTCTGCACCTCTCACAGTTTGATTTGAGGCTGAACCATTTCCTGTTTCGAGAGGCGCCAGAAAGGAAAAAAAAAGTGGCGGTTCCTTTTCCCACAGAAAGACGACTCGCAGCGTTTCCTACAGAGTATTGAGTGTAGAACTCGGTCAGGGGGTTCTGTTCAAAGGTCAGGCGCCTTGCTCAAAGGCAGCAGGGAGCAGGAAGATGACAGGAGGCCAAACGTCTCATCGGCGCAGACGTTTCAGGTGGTCGGGACAACAGGATGTCTTCCCGGGGAGCAAACAGGGGCGTCTCCGACAAGTTCTTCTCGACATCTGACGTCTCTCGGACTGTAACTGCAGACGAGGACGTGACCTCAAACGACCCGTAGGGGTTAAAAGGAGATAAGAAACGAATCCACAAAGGTTTCTGCGACGCCAGGGCGGTTAACAAAGCTCCAGCGTGTTCACGAACCCTCACTTGTTGAACCTAAAGGACTTTGGGCTCAACCTCAATGTTTCACACTGGAATATAATAATGGCGTTAAAACAAACCGCTCCAACGGCCTCCGGGCGACATGGGAGCCAGACGTCTGGACCAATGTTTTACAGAGCTCTCCGGATTCACCGCCTCACTGTAGACCAACCGGAACAAGACAAACCAAACAAATCCAGAGAGAGAGGGAGAGAGAGGGAGAGAGGGAGGGAGAGAGGGAGGGAGGTGAATGGAGTCCCGACTCGCTGTGTGAGTCTGCAGCATCACACATGGAGGACACATGATCGCACATCGCAGCTTTTATTGGGCACAACCAAAGGGCTGTGAGAGGGACCCTCTGCTCACCCCCCCCCCTCGCTCCCCCAGCGCTGCCCTGACACCAAGCCGCCGCCTCATCCTGCTGCAGCATTCATTAAATGACCCGATAAGTCCGGGGGGGGGGGGGGGGGCGACCAGCCGAGTTGTTGGCGTCGGCCTCGTGGAGCTGAGCTGCCGGCAGATAAGGAAAAGCTAATTAACGGGCACATCTGTGCGCCTCATGGCCGCGTCGGAGAGGAACCAGGCGACGGGGTCGGTTGGAGGCAATGCGAAAGGGAGAAGGGAGGGCGGGGGGGGGGGGGGGGGGGGGCGGTGAAGACGGACATAAAGGCAGACGAAGAGACAAGGTCTGTTAGTTTATCAACATCCTGTTCGTCCCTCTGGACCCCTCGGACCTCCAACATCTGGCCCCCGGAGGCCCACATCTGGTCCTCCTCGCGGCCGCAGGTCCCGACTAACAAGTCGCTGCTTCGACTGGCGGAGAATCACATGGCGCCAAATGGAAAACAGGCCGCGTGCGCCGCGTTTGGATTTGTTTGCAGATAGTGTGAAACAGAGAGGCTTAGGAGGGGGAGGGGGGGGGATTGCTGTTTACATTTTATATGGGTTCAAACACCCCCCCCCCCCCCCCTCTACTTCCTGTTGTTAATGCTGTTCCAATAAAACTCCCTTCCTTCTCTCGTGTACTTCTATATCTACAAGAACTGCACTTAAGTACAGATTCAACGTTCTGCTCAAATACTGCAGTTATCTGAGAGAACGCGTCGTACTTTGTAGTTGGCGGCTCTGCGTCGTGCACTTATTCCATTAATCCTAAAGTACATCATTAAAGAAAAAACAGTAACTGAGGGTTGCTGCATCATAACTAGAACGTCTGCTGCGTGTCGGAGGGCCGGCAGCTGGATGCGATGGCGAACGCTCTCACATTCACTCACTCGCCCAGTGAATGTGGACATTCGGAAAGCAAAACGCAACGGCAACGACTCGCCGTTGGTTTCTTTTGTTTATTGGCTACGATTCTGCAACGCGGGAGATTTCTGCCACATCAAGGGAAAAAAGATGGGATCCGCGGCGGGAACCCATTGTTTCCACAGTCTTTAATTGCGGGCCGTGCGGCCGTCGGCTTTAGCTAACCGCCAATCAGGCCAAGGGAAAGAACACGGCGCTCGGACAGTCTGTGTAATTTCAGAGGCAGACGGAAGGGAACCTGCTGACCTAATTACAAGACGGAGCTTCGAAAAGTTACTTTCTCTCAAACCACAACTAGTGGCGCGCCTCCAACAATGCGGACCCCCACTTGCATTATAAAGTGTGTGTGTGTGTGGGGGGGGGGGGCGGTTTAGAGGAGGCATCCGGATTGTTTTCTTTTCTGTCTTTGGCGCTTTGTCCCCGAGACACAAAACCGTCCCGACACAATGACTTGTGACGTCCGACGGCGAAGCTGTGCCGGAGTCACAATGGCCGCCGAGGAGGCGATGCCGACCCTCCCCCCCCCCTCACCCGGGGTCACCACGGCAGTGGGAAGGTGGGAGCAATAAAATTCCAAAAAAGGGGACATTCCAGCGCCGGGATGCGACATCATTTAAAGGATGGCTGTCGTGTTCTGAATGGGAGCCGCTTGTTTGTGGGGGTGCGGCTCTGACGTCGCAAAGGATTGTTTGAGACCAGGAGAGCGTGTTTCAATATGCATATGAAAGGACGGGGAGGGGGGGGGGGGGTAATGTTATCATTCATATAAGCGCTTCAGGAACTGAATCAGGAACCAGGAAACATTTATTGCCACAACGTGTCAGACATACAAGGAGTCTGACTTGGCAGATAGACAATGGACAACAAGACAGATGAGGCAACATAGTGCAAGAGGAATAAAGTTAAATATAATGCTACGGGTTAGTTTAAAAATATAAAATAAATATAAAGTGCACCAGCAAACAGCCATACTCACAATGAGTGAAAGTGACATGTGACAGGTATGTGGGGGGAGTGACTGGTGGGACGTCAGAGTCAGTCAGTGGGGGACCGGCTCTGTTGATGAGCCCGACTGCCGACGGGAAGAAACTGTTGGTGTGGCGGGAGGTCTTAGTCCTGATGGACCTCAGCCTCCTGCCACATGGAAGGGGCACAAACAGGTTTTGGTCCGGGGTGAGAGGGGTCGGCTACCATCTTTCTAGCTCGCTTCAGAGACCTGAAAGCGAACAAGTCCTGCAGGGCCGGCAGATTTGCATCCTGCCCTCGTCCTCGGTTGGTGCACCACCATCGTCTTTGGCAGGTTGAATTTCTTCAGCTGCCTCAGGAAGAACAACCTCTGCTGAGCCTTCGTGTTGATGGAGCTGATGTTCAGCTCAACGTGGGACTGCGTTCGTCCTGAAATCCACAACCATCTCCACTGTCTTCAGAGCGTTGATGTTGTTCTGGCTGCGCCACGACGCCAGATGGTCAGACCTCCCACCTGTAGGCGGACTCAATCACCCCACCAGAGATCAGTCCAATGAGGGTGGTGTCATCCGCAAACTTCAGGAGCTTAAGAAGAAGAAGGAATCACTGTGCATTCTGGGGTACAATCATCCTAATCTTTAAATAGATCATTTGCTGATGCATCACGGGCTTTTAGTGAGTCTACAATGAAAAAACTGACTCAAATATCACCAAAAGCAGTTGATCTGACTGGATGATTGACAGCTGATCTGTGGGTGGAAACACGACTACAGAAAGAGACGTCGGATTCCACGATGAGAAGAACAAGTGTCGTCACTTCAGACTCGACTCCATTTCAAAAAACGTGAACAAACTGATTATGAAGGAATAACATGGAGCGTGACATTAGCTTCTCCTCCTTCTCCACCAGCAACGAGGTTCAAGAGATGAACACATGAATGCTCGATTATGAGCCAGTCACTCTGGAGTTGTGCATTCCTCATAATGAGACTTTAAGTATATTAAGATTCTCACTGTTTTGTTTTGCTATTTCTACTTCAGGTAAACAACTGAGCACGACCCCCCCCCCCCTCATTAAACTTAAAAATCAATAGAGGGTCCACCAGGGCCTCAGCAGGGGCTGTTCCTTTCCATTATTTAGTAGTTTTTTGCCCGTTTAAAGGAGGAGATGAATGGCTCCCTCGGCCCCATTGGGAATGCGACCACTGATGCCCCGCCGCATTCCTCGATTCCCAGCATCCCTCTGCTGTTTCTACGGAAACACCACCAGCAGAGACTGTGACGGCCTGTGAATCTCAACGGACCCCCCCCCTCACATGTGACAGACTCCTCTTCATCGTCTCCATCTACTGAATGAACATCGTGCTGAGATTGAGACCATAAACCCGTGTTTACTGAGTCATTTTCTCGTGGACTGACTCACATATTCAGGCGTCTTCTTGCAATCAGGGAAGTTGCCCCTTGCTGCTTTTATTAGAGCGAATCTAAAGTGCAAATATATATAAAGTAGATGATTTGCTGGCGCTTTGCTTCTGGAGTCTTTTGGATGTTAATGTGGCCTCTTACAGACAAACAAGGTTGATGCCGCTTGTTCCTCGTAACTACGATTAGATAATCCACTCGTTTAGTATGAATACTAATTGTTTTTACTGCAGTAGTACGTTTTGTAGTTACTTGAAACAATTTTTTAACTAAAGCAGGCGGAAACCAGCAGTTATGAAGCATAACTTCATTTCTAGTGAAATAAATGTGGACGTGACTTCAACGTACGAGGTCTGTAGTGACCAGCAGGGGGCGACTCCTATATATATATATATATATATATGTGTATATAGATATACATATACATATATACATATACACATATATATACATATACACTTATACACATATATACATATATATATACATATATATAAATGTATACATATATATATATATATATATATATATATATATATATATATACATATACACATATATATAAATGTATACATATACATATATATAATTGTGCAAGATATACTATTTATTATATATATATATTACATAATGAATAGTAATGAATAGTATCGTAGGAGATGCATTGAAATTAATGTCACAAAAGGTATTTGAACAACCTTCAAAAGGGTAACAGACAATTAGGGGAGATATAATGTATAATAGACTCTGGAATAATAGATGCAATTACACACTGTAATGTAAAATTCATGCTTCCTCCTGGAAGCAATTTTTCTTATTATTCTTATTCTTATTAATCTTATTTGATTGATGAAAGACGGCCGATCTTTATTTATGGTGGAGTCACCAACCTTGTCGATCATAAACTTAAACTGAACTTGAGCACTGCATCGCTGCGTAGAAAACATATGTTCTAATGGCAGAAGTGGACGCTTCAAACATACGGGGAGATTTTAATCCTCCACTCCTGCCCCCCCGGGATGCATACCCAAGCACAGCGTATTGAAGGGAGATCACCAAAGGATCCATAGCTGTGATGTTGAGTGAAGTATTAATTCATCAGATTGTGCACCTCTGTCTGCAAATCCCTCAACCCACCTCCTTCTTTCCCGTTAGAGTGAATACCAAGCTGCCGTGAGCCTTTAAAAGATGCCCAAATGCCGGGAGAAGATAAACCAGAACCGGGATCTTACGGCACAATCTTGTTGAACGTTGTCTAAATATTACACACAAATATGGCACACGCAACCACTTCATTCAAATGAAAATACATGGCAATGTCTCAGATGCCGTTACCGTATAAGAGAGTGTGGAGGAGCCCCGACTGTTTCTTGCACTTTAATTTGCATTTGTATTAATGCATCTGTAACGCATCACAAGAGACAGGAGTGAAACCCAAGCGCAGAGCGCAGCTTTATTGTGGGAGTACAGACAAGGGTTAGGCGTGGTCGAGTCCAGTAGGCGGGCAGAGGGTCGAAAGCCAGGAGAGCGGGGATAAACAGAGGCACCGTCAGGGGGTCAGGCGTGGTCGTATCCGGAGTACAGGCGGGTGGTCGAAAGCCGGGATTACGTGGAGTTAGACAGAAGTACCGTTGAGGATCAGGCAGGCAGGAACGAGGTCTGGGACAAACGAGAGGTCAATAACAGGCAAGAACAGGAGATCGGGAAAACGCTCGGAATGTGATGGAACATGCACAAGACTTCGCAAGGAGCTTTGGGGAGTCACAGGCTTAAGTACAGGGCTGGCTCTGATTAGTGACGAGCCCCAGGTGAGTCGGTGGGCTGATCCCAGATGGCACAAACCATTATGGCTCAAAACAGAGGGGTGACTGAGGTCCCGATCTTCGCACCTCAATATTCCGGGGACGGGGAGCGTCTGCCTGTGACAGAGCCCCCCCTTCTACAGGCGGCTCCGGAAGCCGAAGTTCGTCCTCTACGGGGGGGCCGACCCCGAGGCCGCGGGCCGGGACATTCGGGGTGGGCCTGATGGAAGTCCGTGATGAGGTCAGGGTGTATGTCCGCGGCTGGACGCCAGGCTCTCTCCTCAGGGCCATAACCCTCCCAGTCTACGAGATATTGTAGACCAGACTGGCGACGACGCGAATTTAATAGTGCCCTGACCGTGTATGTTACCCCGTCATCCAGGAGCGGTGGGGGTGGTGCCGGCTGCACCTCAGGTCCTGACTGACCGCCCTCGGTCCTGACTGCAGGTTTAAGCAAGGAAACATGAAAGGTCGGATTGATCCTGTAATGGGAGGGTAACTGTAACCGATATGACACTGTGTTGATCTGTTTGATGATTTTGAATGGGCCAATGAAACGGGGACTTAGCTTCTTAGACGGGAGGCGGAGACGGATGTTCCGCGTGGAAAGCCACACGTCCTGCCCGGGTTGGAACCGGGGCGCTGGGCGCCTGCGCTGGTCGGCGTACTTCTTCTGGCGCTGAACGGCCCGTTGTATCTCTGTCCGGGTAGCGTCCCAGACCGTCCTGCTCCGCCTTAACCAATTGTCTACCGCCAAGATCTCAGACGGTTCCCCAGACCACGGGAACAGCGCTGGCTGAAAACCGAGCATGCACTGGAAGGGTGATATCCTTGTGGATGTGCTTTTATGCGAGTTTTGCGCATACTCTGCCCATGGCAAAAACCGGCTCCATTCCCCTGGTTGCTGAAAGCAGTAGGCGCGTAGGAACCGGCCAATCTCCTGGTTCAGCCTCTCCGTCTGTCCGTTGCTCTGCGGGTGGTATCCAGACGACAGATTCACTTGTACATTTAACATCTTGAAAAATGCTGCCCATACCTTCGAGGTAAACTGGACCCCTCGGTCTGACACAATCTCCTCAGGGAGGCCGAAGGTCCGGAACACATGATGGAATAGAGATTCCGCGGTCTCCAAGGCAGAGGGTAGCTTCTTAAGGGGAATCAAGCGGCAGGCTTTGGAGAATCTATCCACCGCCACCAAGATGGTGGTAAAACCCTGGGAACAGGGAAGGTCGGTGATAAAGTCCACTGCCATATGGGACCAGGGTCGGTTAGGTATGGGGAGGGGTTCCAGGAGACCTGAGGGGAGGTCCCGGGGGGATCTTGTTTGTGCACACGTGGTACATGCCTGAACATAGTCTGTGACATCCTGTGTTAGAGATGGCCACCAAAACTGCTCTCTGGCTAGTGCAAGGGTGCGTTGGATACCTGGGTGCCCAGAACTGGGGCATGAATGCATCCACTGAAGGAGCTGAGCTCGGACCGCTGCGGGCACATAGGTTTTATTCCCGGGGCACCCCTGGGGAATCGGGTCACCTGGCAGGGCCTGTTGTATCTGTCCCATGATATCCCACCTGATGGGAGCGATGATGTGCTTAGGTGGTAGGATTGGTCCCGGAGTGTCCTGGGAGGACGCAGATTCCTGGAGCCGGGAGAGTGCATCTGCCTTGCCATTTTTCGAGCCGGGTCTATAACTCAAAATGAAGTCAAAGCGGGTAAAAAACAGAGACCAGCGAGCTTGACGCGGATTTAGCCGTTTAGCCGACTGTATGTACTCCAAATTACGGTGGTCGGTTAGCACCAGAAAGGGGTGTTTGGCTCCCTCTAGCCAATGCCGCCACTCCTCAAACGCCAGTTTGACCGCCAAGAGTTCTCGATTCCCTACATCATAATTTCTTTCAGCCGAGGTCAATTTGTGAGAGAAGAACGCGCACGGGTGTAGCTTTGCGGGCTTACCCTGGCGTTGTGAGAGGACGCCTCCCACTCCTGTCTCAGATGCATCCACCTCCACCACAAAGGGGAGGGCCGGATCCGGGTGCCTGAGGACCGGCGCTGAGGTGAACATGTCCTTCAGTTTCCGGAAGGCCGAGGCGGCAGCCTCATTCCACCTGAGCTTCTTGGAGGACCCCTTGAATAGAGACGTTAAGGGTGCTGCAACAGAACTGAAATTACGGACGAAGCGTCTGTAAAAGTTTGCAAACCCTAGGAACCGCTGGAGCTCCTTGATAGTCTGGGGCTCGGGCCAGTTCATTACTGCCTTGACCTTCCCCTCGTCCATCTGGACCCCCTGGGGGGATATTATGTACCCCAGAAATTGTACCTGTGTCTGGTGGAATTCGCACTTCTCCAGCTTGACATACAAGTGGTTCTCAAGCAGTTTGTCGAGGACTTGGCGTACATGCCTGACATGCGCCTCCAGATCTGTGGAGTAGACCAGAATGTCATCAATATACACTATTACACTCCTGCCTATGAATTCCCGGAGTACTTCATTGACAAAGGCTTGGAACACTGATGGGGCATTGGCTAATCCAAAAGGCATCACCCGATACTCGTAATGCCCTGTTGCCGTGTGGAACGCCGTTTTCCACTCGTCCCCGTTCCTGATGCGAATGAGATTGTAGGCGCTGCGGAGATCTAGTTTAGTATATATCCGAGCTTCTCGCAGTTGTTCCACTGCTGCAGGCACCAAAGGCAGGGGGTAGCGGTACTTAACGGTGACGGAATTCAACCCCCTGTAGTCAATACATGGTCTGAGACCCCCATCCTTCTTCTTTACAAAAAAGAAACTTGAGGCTGCAGGTGACGTGGATGGGCGAATAAAGCCGTTGGCAAGAGCCTCCTCCACATATTTTTCCATGGCCCGGGACTCTGGTAAAGATAATGGGAAGATCCTACCTCGGGGTAGTGTAGCTCCTGGCACCAAGTCAATGGCGCAGTCCCATGGTCTGTGTGGTGGCAGGCACTCGGCGCTCGCCTTGCTGAACACCGCTGCAAGGTCTCGGTAGGCCGGGGGGACCTCTGGTGTGGCAGCCGTGGCTGTGCTCCTGATGGTGGCTGTTCTGAGGGGTTTTGTCAAACACTGAGAGACACACTTGTCACCCCAACGGAGCAGTTCGTTAGTGTTCCAAGAAATTTGTGGTTCATGAAAAGCCAGCCATGGCAGACCTAAAATAACATTGTTCGATACATTGTCAATGACTAACAGGGATAATTCTTCAGAATGCAGAACACCCACAACCAGGGTAACCGGGACGGTAACCTGTGAGATGAAGCCTGACCCAAGGGGCTGATTGTTTATGGCGGTAATCGATAATGGTGGGGAACAGGGCAACGTAGCTAGTTGCAGTTGTTGTACTAGGCGTTGACTAATAAAATTCCCCGCAGACCCCGAGTCTATCAACGCAGGAACGGTTGTTGCCTGCCCCCTGCTCCCGATGATAGTGACCGGTACCAGGCATTGGTGCTGGGAGATGTTTGGGCAGAAGAGCGTACTCACAGTCAGTGGCTGTTCCCTGGTCCGCCGATGGGGGCAGTTGTTCCGGTAGTGCCCAGCCTTACCACAATAAAAGCACAACCACTCCCTCCTTCGTTGATCTCGTTCCTCAGGGGACAGTCGAGTTTTTCTGAGCTGCACTGTTTCCCCCTCCGGGCCTGGGGTACCCTCGGGGACGCTGTGTGGAAGACCCCTTAGCGGGTGGTCATCACTGCCCCTGGACTCCTTCTCCTGCTGTCTCTCCCTCCTGCGACGGTCGAGTTGGGTAGCCAGGCTGATGAGGTCCTCAAGGGTATTGCCCCAGTCCCTGTTCACCAGTTCATCCTTAAGAGACTCGCTAAGGCCATGATAAAAGGTGGGCATCAGGGCAGAGTCTTCCCACCCGCTTTCTGTTGCCAAGGTCCTGAAGTCTATCGAAAAGTCAGACACTGACCGTGGGCCCTGGCGTAACTTCAGGAGGCGCCTCGCAGCCTCCTGCAGGCTAGTAGAGTGACCAAACACCTGTCTTAGCCGTTGCATGAACCCCTCATGGTCGGAACAGACAGGTTCCTGTTGGTCCCACAAGGCCGTGGCCCACACCAAGGCTCTTCCTGTGAGCCTAGAGATGATAAATGCCATTTTAGCACGGTCTGAAGCAAACTGTGGGGATTGCAGTTCAAATATCAACGAGCACTGCGTCAGGAAACCTCTGCAGAGTTCGGGACTACCATCATATCGCTGAGGTGGCGCTAGATGAAGTGCTGACTGTGGTAACGCTGGTGCGAGGGTTCCTCTGGTAGAGGGAGCCTCGACAGGGGCAGTAGCGGCGAGCGCCTGAACAGCCGTATGTACTGTGTACTGCTGGAAATCCTGGAGCGCTGCTGCTAAGTTGTGCACGGACTCCCCGACTCGACCCAGTCGTTGACCGTGCTCTGCTTGGACCGCGGCAAGATGTTTGACGATATGTGCCATGCTGGGGCCTCCTACAGCCCGCTGGTCCGGGTCGGACATCTCCAAGGACTGAAGGGACTCTGCGACTCTGCTGGGTCTGATTGAAGGCGAAGTCTTCTGTAACGCATCACAAGAGACAGGAGTGAAACCCAAGCGCAGAGCGCAGCTTTATTGTGGGAGTACAGACAAGGGTTAGGCGTGGTCGAGTCCAGTAGGCGGGCAGAGGGTCGAAAGCCAGGAGAGCGGGGATAAACAGAGGCACCGTCAGGGGGTCAGGCGTGGTCGTATCCGGAGTACAGGCGGGTGGTCGAAAGCCGGGATTACGTGGAGTTAGACAGAAGTACCGTTGAGGATCAGGCAGGCAGGAACGAGGTCTGGGACAAACGAGAGGTCAATAACAGGCAAGAACAGGAGATCGGGAAAACGCTCGGAATGTGATGGAACATGCACAAGACTTCGCAAGGAGCTTTGGGGAGTCACAGGCTTAAGTACAGGGCTGGCTCTGATTAGTGACGAGCCCCAGGTGAGTCGGTGGGCTGATCCCAGATGGCACAAACCATTATGGCTCAAAACAGAGGGGTGACTGAGGTCCCGATCTTCGCACCTCAATATTCCGGGGACGGGGAGCGTCTGCCTGTGACAGCATCTGACCATGAGGTGTGTCTGTACGCCGACGATATCTTGATCTATTTGAGGACTCTATCTTTGTTTAAATCGCGATCCTGCCAAAAGCATTTGGTGAATATTTAGGAGATGAAGCTAAATATGCAAAGATCTGATTTTTGGAATTTTAATTGTACACCCTCAAAACAGATTAGCTGGAACTCCTTGAAATAATTTCCATAGAAAAAAATCGACAAAAATGACAGATGACACAATGGATGGAACTATTTCTATAGAGTGATTCAGGGTTTTGTACGTGCAGAACATGTTCAAGACAAGAAGGGGACGTCCGAGTATCGAATGAAGACTTCAGTGGGAAATGCATCAATGCTCATTTTCAGATGGGCGCCAAAAGTACGCGTCGCCCGGGAAGCAAATCACTGGCATCTGCTATCGGAGTCCGATCCTTTCTGGGCTGAGTTCCATAAAGTATTCAGAAGAATACTCAACACTGACTGCAATTTGAAGCATTGTGCTTGAGGAAGAATTGATTTGCACGCAGCAAAGCGTCCAGATGAAAACGATAAGTGAGAAATGCACCCACGAGGCGGCGGCGGTTTCTCCCCGAGCTCCCTGAGCCGGATGAATACGCTGAATTACATGTTATGGAAATCTTTACCCTTTTTGCCTTCAGAATAATGTGTTTCTTCGATCCTGGAACAAGTGGGTGGGGGGGAAAGAATGTGAACCACTCACCCTTCACCCGCTCAGCCTGAAGGTGACGGTGCTGCAGCTCAGCAGCCCTCTCCGGTTTAGAAGAATTGTCGATCGCCGTCCCAAAAAAAGAAAGAAAATTCACCAAAGAAAAGTTCCGTCTTGAACTCGGCGCCTCCCTCTACAGTCGCATTTGGTCTTAGCCCCCAAAATCACAATCAGAAACCAACTGGCCCAAATATTTCAACATGAAATCATTTTGTTTTAATTGCTTGCAGCTGTGAGCGAAGGAACAAAACAGATGCAGTGGGTTTTATAATATGCAGACATTACATTTATGAAAACATATATGTATGAATAGATAACAAAGGAGGCCGGATCCTTTGGAAGCATTTGAAGCTCGTAGATCAAAGTGACTTTCTAACGTTTTCGCGGCTCCGATTCCACCAACGGACGGCGTTTGTGATGCGCTACGGTTTCTCCCGAGCGGCCTCGGGCCGTTTCCTCGCGAACGTTGTCGCTGATGAGGAACGCAGGCGGCTGAAACGCTCAGCTGGTTTCACGTGGCGAGGCTGCTCCAGATCTTACAGCAATTAGGCTTCTCATTTTCTAATTTGAATAAACGCTCATATATATATATATATATATAACGGAGAGACAATTAGCATGCAAGTGTGCAGCTCAAAACAAAACAAAGTCTAGTTCAGTGTTCGACACACTGTTTGTCTGCACCAAAGAGAAAAGAGAGAAGTCAGATGAATTTAGTATAATCGCCCCGTAAAAGCGGAATACAGAGGTATTTTTAGCTTTTCTCCTGCCACCGTTTATCTGTGCTTCATAAGCCGGAGCATTTCATGCAGCTTCTGAATGAGTCGCACAATGGGCTCCACTGAACGCACGGAGACAGTCGTAATCCTTCTTCGTGAAAAAGGATGTTTGGATGCTTTTCAGATAAGAGAGAGACTCTGTGGCTCATAATCCCTCTCGTGCACACTTTACATTGTGGGGGAGGTATGGAGGTCTTCATAAAGTATCACGGTGTTCTTCCATATTTACGATGTATCCGATGACTGAAGGTGAGACGGAAACCGGGGTTCATCCCTCTGAAGAACGTCTCAGCTGAGCGCGTTGGTTTCGGGCCTCTTTGGTGGGTCAGCCGGCTCTGGAGGTTTTCTGCCCCCTGGCGGAGAAGGTTAATGTGTAAAAACGCAGCACACTAAGCTATTGTTCTACATTGTGATTTGAACTGACATTCATCTGGTAATGAAAAACGTAGTCACATAAAACCTTAAACTCTTCTCGCCCCTGATGAACATCTGTTTTCAGTTCACTCTTTTATTGCGCGTAATTATAAATCTACGCACATCTGAGACACAGCGCCTGCTGCCCGTCAGCGGCACAGTCGTTTCTCCCCCCCTCCCCCCCAACCCGCCTCCCTCCCTCCCTCCCTCCCGCTCACTCCAACAGGAGCGAAACAGCCGTAAACTGTGAACGAGGTGTATTAGTGGCCCCCACGTGGAGGGAGAAGTAGGTCGCGCCGCCTTGTCAGATCGTTTTAAACGCCACGTGGCAAACAGGAGATGAAAAAGACCACCGCCCAGGCATTAGTCACCCCCGCAAGCTGCTGCGTTGTGCGCTTTCTTTCCCCCGCTTGGGAACATGATGTCGACGAGGCAGTTTTCTTCGTCGTATCAGGAACACGATTCCTGGCAGAGGAAGTCGGACGAACCGGGTCGAACAAACACAGGACTTTCCCCCAGGAGGCCGCTGTTGGTGTCCCGCGTGAAGCATACTCGCTTTAAGGCGTCGACCCACGAACGAACGGAACCGGCTGAGAAGAAGCAGCAGATTTACCACCTGGGAGAAAACAGGGCCTCATCCGGAACTATCCGCAGGCCACCATTGATGCTCAAGGGGGCGCTACGCAGTACTAGAACCAATGGAATGCAGATGAACCCCATTAAAAATGAACCATGCGTTCCTTTGTGAATAGTACACATCTCACAGGATGTGTAAAGGCGAGCGTGACGTGACATCGGTGGTCGGAGAGACTTCCCGTTAACCTTTGAGAGAAGACCCCTCCAGCTGGACTGCCCACCTTCCTACACACCCACCGAGCAAGGAACATTTTTACATGTTTGAACAGCCCTGGGTGGTGTGTTAAGACCAGTGTTTATTCGAATAATGCCCCAGAAAACAGGGACATTATTCAACTGGAAACAGTGCAAATGCAACATTAATCCTCCCGTTGTGAAAGGTTAAAATCAAGTAAAGGCCACAGCTTAAATACATAAACATAGCACATTATCACACGGCGGGCGAGGCAGAGTACGGTGGTGAGGAAAAAGGGGAACAAGAGTCATTATCACTTGCGTTGCATTTTTAATAATTGAAGTTACGGACTTTTCGGTTCTGGGGTGAAGTAAAGTAATTGGTTTTGCTGGAATTCTGGGTTTAAACCTGCTTGAAAGGGGCTATTTGTGACTGCAATTATAATAAAAGCCTTGTTTTTATGTAAAGTTGATTCTCTCGGGTGGCGGTTTTGTCATTTTGTTGATGGATTGCAATATATTGCAGCATTGAAAAGAAAGTGAGAGAATTTGATGGGATAGTGCAATCATCTGTGGATGATCTTTGCTCATGTATAGGCTGATACAAAACGCATACTAAGAACATCCTAACACATTGTTTACATCTCAACGGGACTTGAGCGGACGCCGACGTTGAACCCTTGGCGGAAATGAGAGATCCTCATGGAAAACTCATTATTGGGAAACCAGCACACACGTCGCACCCTTGAAGGTATGAAACACAATCACGAAACAGCGGAGGCAGCCGGTCTGGAGTGTGAGCTGCAGCGGCCGTGAATCCATTGAGTTTCATTAAATCCAGTTAGCGCTGTTGGACAGCTTGCACATTAGTAATTGGATTTATTTACGACTCCAGAGCAGCAGGCAGATGGTCGGACAGCCTGAGGCCGAGATGCAGCTTCACTGCAGAGGATTAATGGATGACACCCAAATCAGGGCAAAGTGAGAAAAATACAATAGCAATTGCATTGCTGAATATTCATAAGGACAGTTGTTCTATTTGCTTTGGAATGTACTGCCCATAGGACATCGGAAGAAATTCTCTAATTGCTTCTTCATGTCATCGTCTTAAATAGAAGCCGGTATTTGGGACTGATGATGAAACGGGAATAAAGCACAAGCAGATTGCAGAGCTGGCTTTAGCCCTGGTACAATATAGAAAGATAAAGAGAGGATAAAGGGGGGTGGGAGATGTAGGCCTGCAGTGGGACTGTATTGCATGAGCTATCAGTGTGTAAATGCCCCCCCCCCCCCCCCCCCCCTCCAATAAAACCCCCCCTCCAACCTCACGGGAAGTGTGGTTGAAAACACATCTGTCGGGAATAACATCCACACCTCTGGTGACTGAGCTGTTAATTGGACTTGGTGTGTGAGTGTAAGCGACGCATCAGCAAATCTCTGGAGCTGCGCCTTGCTTTCCTCTCAGAAGACGGCGGCGTGCGTTAGGAGGAGGAGAAGGAAGAGCAGGAGCAGGAGACGAGCCCTCTGTGAGCTATTTGTTGCACACGTGGGGGGGGGGGGGGTTTGCTCGTGTGAAGGCAGGACGGGCCGACTGTTCCCCAGCCGGATGCGGGTCTGAGGCCTGCATCCAAAGTCCAAACACGATTCCCTTCCCATTGCATCCATAACGGGAGTGAGTGCCGTCTGTCGTCCACCGGGACGCGCCGAGCTCCTCCCTCAGGTCGTTAGATCGCCGCTTTGCCGCGACAGCAGCTCTCACGCGCTGTCACGGCTTTCCACAGGGCCCTCGACTGGGTTCCCCTCCATTCCACACACACACACACACACACACACACACACACACACATCGCGTGTCTGATCCCCGCAGCCGTTAATCCGAGAGTCACAGCTTCCTTTTTTAGCTCTTTGTGTTTTCATTTGGGACGCGGCCGTGTGAACTGTTGGAGATCGTTGCTTCCTTCATCTTTTTGGTGCCTTTAAGAAAGAAGCCACATCTTCTGCGTCTGACCCCAGGTGACCTCCTGTTGAAGCCCAGTCTGTTTCAGGGCAATGAGACAAGCAAAGGTTTTATTCACCTTGATATTTTTGAGGAACCGTCTACAGATCATCATTTTTACATTTTGGGAAGAAAGTCATACTCTCTTGAAAATAGCATAGCCGGCATATTTGTATTTTACCTTAACTTTAAAGAAACAACTACCTGGTAGAGACAATTTGAGTATGACTTATTGGCCTTTAAAATAAATGGTTTGATATTTTGTGCAAGGCCTTTAAATACAGTATTTCTCTGGCTTTTATTGTGAAAGCTTTGCGCTGCCTCCTTTGACATCTAATGGAGAAATGATTGTTGCCATCGTGTTTTTGTGCCACGGAGCCTCAGAGTGGTTTCATAAATACAGGCACAATTCATCTGTCAATAAGTGGCTTTGCTTCCTGCGCCTTCTTCACCTTCTGTGTTTACACAAGACAAAAACATCTGGTTTAGAATAAAAGAAACGTACACTCAGCTTTATATATGGAGCCAGAACCCGGAGGGGGAATGCCAGTTAATGTCACATTTCTAAATTCTAAATGTCACAAATCTAAATTTGAGATAATTATGGGGGAGATTTGTAGCCATGGCAACTTTAACTTGCGTCACCGCCTGCAGACTTCTTCTGTCATCAGTGGAGTTGAGCTCATTTGGCGGCGTGGCATCGGTATTGAGCTCTTTTGGAGAAATGTCATTGGTATTGAGCGCTTTTGGAGGCGTGTCATCGGTGTTGAGCTCTTTTGGAGGCGTGTCATTGGTGGAGTTGAGCTCATTTGGAGGCGTGTCATCAGTGTTGAGCTCATTTGGAGGCGTGTCATCGGTGTCGCGCTCATTTGTCATCGGCGTTGAGCTCATTTGGAGGCGTGTCATTGGTGAAATTGAGCTAATTTGGAGGCGTGTCGTCAGTGTTGAGCTCATTTGGAGGCATGTCATCAGTCAAGCCTCAAATGAGCGGAGCTTACGAGCAATTAAGAATCTTTCGAGGAATCTTTCTTTGATTCCTTCCCAACTCGCCGCTCAAGATTAAGCGTTGCTTTTTCTGTCATAGAGCTGTAACACAACAGCACATCTTGTCAAATCAGACTAATCCCTCCTCAGGGCTGCTCCCCTCTGACAATCCACCTTGATCACATAATGATGATCCGCTCTCCAGTGGTGAACGCTGAGGGGGGGGGTACGCTTCCCGCCGCCAAGCCGGCTCACTGCCAGCGCCACGCTGGGGACGATTTTTATGTTGTGTTGTCCTGGAAGTGAATCAGATTTTAGATGACGTTCTCCCAGAAAAATGAAATTCTCCAGCCTCAAAATGTAGCTTGGTGCCGCCGTGCAGAGGAGACGGGGACACTCTGCGTGGTCTTCAGGTCCGCGTGTCCTCCTCGGAGGAGACAAACGTTGCGCTCTTCTTTCTGTTGTTTGGTACATTAACCAACAGCCCGGGCTTAGAAATTCCTCTGCAAAAAGACAAATATAGACAATATTCTCCTTTTGTTCCCTAACGTCACAAAACCTTTTTTCTAGCATCTCGCCTTTTCTTCCTCACCGAAGCACAAGCCTCTGCGGTCCCACCTTTGATTGGCCAACAATCAGCACTATATTTCTGTGCCGTCTCGCCCGGCAGACACTTTCGAGGTGTCATTATAGACGTAATTTTCTCCCAACAAAAAGCACTAAATGAGAGCGTGACAGCAGCTCCCGGTGACCATTCTGGTTCTCTAATGGAAGAAGGGATTCGACTCGGTATTGAATTTCATCACCGGCCTTCATTTCAACAAACCCTATAGCATTAATATAATATCTTCATCTGGGAAGTCAATTGAACATCGTGTAGAGTTCCTGCATCTAGAGGGTGCAGACATTCATGCATGTATCATGGATATCTTTTATCTCAAGGAATATCTCCCTCGTGTCCAATAGAGACACATAGTCACAATAATCTGGTGTAACGAGTTGGGAACAATTAGTATTCATGATGCAATGAAGCATGATGTAAATTCCGGAGAAGCCTCACGGGTCCTCGTTGCATCTCTTGTACTTCATTCTAAGTCCAAAGTGTTCAAAGTGCTTGGCTCAATCTTCTATTCCACAGGTGTCGCTCCGCAGAGCGCACCATGGTTTTAATCCATGTTTGGATCCGCTTCGAACAGCCATTGAACGAAAGCGGAATATAAATGCTGAGCCTCGTTTGGATCATAGAGCAAAAAGAAGTCTCCCCAGTTGAATGGCCGCCGCCTGCGTGAATCCTCATTCTGCAGCAACACGGAACCGAGATCTTCCCGCCGGCTACGATTGACGCCGAACTCGGCCTCCACCTCCACGGAGCCGCCAATCAAACACTCGTTACAGGAAGAACCGGAGTACGAGCTGATGTAAATGCAAAGATAAGAAGCACCCGGGAGGCCGGCGGAGACGGAATGTAAGCGATGATATCGCAGCGGCGATGAAAAAGCTTCTTGAAGAACCGGAGGAGTCGATCATGAACGATGGAGCGGGACTGACATCAGTGACACCATTTTCCTTCTCCCCCCCGAGTCTTTAAAAAGTGACACTCATCGGCACAAACTGGGGAGGGGGAGACGTTTAAGCTTTGCGCCGTTATTCGTCCGGTCGACGGCCTTTTGAGCATTTTTTTACTCTTTGCAGCCTTTGTTCCAGAAGAGGAACAAACTTTATCAGCTCATAGAGAATCTAGATGACAGTGTATTCAACAGTGGACAGTGCATTTAGTAGTTCTGGGGGCACTTTTTGCAAAAATCAATGAATGACCCAATGCTTTGGAAAGCTCCCACTTATAAAACACTGTTTGCCTTTGCGGAGCTGGAAATTGAAATTCATAGCGTTGCATTCATGTCCCGTGTGCCTTTGAAAAGCCCGGAGCCATCCGGTCTATCAAATAATTCACATCTATGTCCGTTTCTGTGCCACAATGAGAGAAAAACATCTCCCTCTTCTCATATAATTGCATTATTTTTGCATAATGCAGGATATCCGAGGACCGAGTGGCTTGGAAAAAGGCCGGGACAACCAAATTGCTGCCAGACGGATTACAATGTATTTCCATTACTTTGTTCCATGTGAACATCCAGTCCAGGGATTTAGATTAACCCGCCTCAGCATTGGACCTTCCTGTGAGAACGCTCGCTCCATTTGGCAAATAAAGGATGTTGTTCCTTTCACTCACGCCAGATACTTTATTTAAGCAGTAAGGTACGAGAGGCTGTACTATCGTCCAATAATAACAGTTAGGGGGTGTTGTTGGGGACGACTCATTCATTCATATCACTCATGGTGTCCACCTTAAAGCTCGCGTTGCCCGAAAACCGATCATTTGTGGGATTTCCGGTCTTTGTTCGGCGATCGCCACCGAGCTAAAGGCTAAAACTAAAATAAAAACTGTGGCTGCGCAGTGATGTGTAACGCTCGGGTCAATGTGAAGAGGTAGTGCGCGTCGGGCCTAACAACACCTACATGATTGGACGACAAAATACAGCCTGTGAGTCACTCTCAACCAATCAGAACGCTGGATTTCATCAACCCCTATTATAATGTGGGATAAAGCATAATAAACCGGACAGCAATATACGGGTTAGTCTTCATATGGAATAAAGAATAGGAAGCATAATTCTACGTTTTTACATATTTCCTTCAGCCCAATCAGGTTGAATTTTAATAGGTTTGATACTTTTGGTCAAACGATTCCCATCAGCCTCAACTCTCACAGATCAGAGCTCGACTGTCAGCATGCTGACATCCGTATTTTTAAAAAAAACCGGTGCAGCGTCGCGATTGCACTCGCCGTCCCGACAACGAGGAGGGATGTGCACAACGGACTTCTTGTTTTCGCTCTCTGACGGAAAGCTGGGCCACAGAAACCTCGAATAGAGCCCGATATCCTCGACCTGTCAAATGAACTCTGCAGAAAGCTGCAAAAAAAAAAAAATAGGATGAGATGCCAAACTGAGTCTGTGAGAGTGAGAAAGTGCACTTCACACTGCCAGGATTCTGCAGTCTGACGGTGACACGTGGTCTCCTCCTTCAGAACGAGACATTCATCCGTCATGAGCTCAGACTCGCCGGCCGGGTGATCGGGTCGGTGTTTAAACGGGTCTTTCAGCTCGTTAACGTGTACGTTTGCGGCGCGTCTATCGGTGATTATGTCGGAGCAGCAGGTTGAACGTTGACGTCTCTCGCTGCTTCTAGGAAACGGTTCGATCGAGGGCGTGACTCGTCGTTTGGAGAGAAGCATTTAGCTTCTCCCGGCCTCCTTCTGTAATTTTTCACCTTTTAGTTCCTTTCCTCTCCTTCTTTCACTCACAGGTTCAACCAGCTTTAGCGTCTGGAAGGCTGATTTATAACGAGTCTCTGCTCGGTGGAGATTCAAAAAGGGATGTAAATCAGTCATGTGACTAATTGGACCGCGTTGGCCTTTCACTGGCTAGTTTTGGTCGATTGGTCGATTGTGCGGCTGCTTTGTAGGAACCGTTGGAGTGGAACACGTTTTGACAGGTGTTCTCAGCTAACAGCGTTCACATGGGGAAGCGTCATTTATAAAGAGGGCGGCGCAGGAAATGGGTCTCAAAGTCGACGTGTTTTCCTAAATGGCTTTTTTGGACGCTTGTTGTTCTACGACTGAATGACTGCTGTCCTCGCGTCTCTGGTGGATCTGGGATTGTTTCGCGAGGACGTTCTGGTGCTCGGTGTGGGAAGCCGCGCTGCCCCCGGGTCGACCCGTTCTGTTATTCTGTTGTTCTGTTGTTCTGTTACGGTCACGAAGGCGGCGCACCGCCCACGCCGATCACGCGTTATCAAAAGTTCAAGATATTTATACAAATCCACAGAATCAGTCAAGTTTTACAGAGCCGGCCCACAGAGCTCAAGAACGGAGCTCAGAAGGGTCATGTTGTTCAAGATGTGGTTCTACTCTGGGGGTTGCAGTTAACAAACAAAAACACATATTTTACATATATATATATATATATACACACACACACCAGTTCTCCGTTTTATCTTGTTAAATTGCACGCGTTTGAGATATTCCAACGCGGATGAGGAGTCCTGAAAGCGGCCATAACAATCTACAGAATCGTACTGATGATCACCTGAATCTGCAGCTCGCTGGTGGCTTTGAGCTCATAGCTTTGCCAACAAAACAAAAAAAAACTCCATTAAACCATCGTACACCACCTACACCACCCGATCGGGACACCTGAAGGTTGGAGACCAGCTGGGGAACATGGTGGAGGATTTAGCTGAATTAGCTACAGGTGGTGGAGACCCAACACGGAGACAAAAGAGAGTGAATATCGGACTTCCACTCGACAATTTACCCTCCAACGAGTCGAATTCTCACCGCGGCACCAGTCCCTCTAAATGAAATATCCCTTACGTTTAAAAACCTATTCTATTTTAAGGAACAGTAATAATCTGTAAAGCATTCTCTGCAGTTTGCCCCGTTAATAAAAGAGCTTTAAATACTGTAACATGATGCAAGTGGTGACACAACCGCCTGCGGCCACATTTAAATCCAAATCTTGAATCAGAGGCGGGGTTAATTCTGCACAAATCTCCCGTTTGCATTACATCTTTAGTTTATTTGCCAAGAAATCCACGCAATCACCCCCCCAGCCGGCTGGATGATAAACCCTCATAACCAACTGAGAGATAATCCCGTCAAAGTGAAAAAGATGCAATCACATGTACCCGCACGCGTCTGCGTTGTGCTGCTAATGACCACTTACGCTGGTCGTTCCAGGCGTGATGACAGATAAAGGCGATCATGGTCACTCAATCACGGCAACAATTACAGCCGGGTTTTCCGGCAGGAGGCCACAGCTAGATGTCTGTTGATCCAACACTTCCCTCCAGAGGGAAATATATAAACACACTGTATTCGATGGGCAGAGCAGGAAATTCAAGAGAAACATTTGTGATCTCCAGAGAGCAAAAGAAAAACCTTGTAATAAGTTTGGTGATCCACCAAATATCGACAAGTCAAACTATGAAATGAAAAAAAGGCTGTGGGCCGAAAGAAAAAACACAGGACCAGGCGAGGTAATATTCCAACGAAAAACTGCAAAACTGTTGTTATCTGAAGGTAAAAAAAAGGTTATTTACGAGAAATGAAATTGTGGATCCAGACATTAATGAGAAATAACATCTGAGATGTCCTTCAAAAAGTCCACTTCACACAGGACGATTTCCGGGTCGATTTAGGTAAATCAATCTCAGTACGAACGCTTGAATAAACCCTAAAGCCTTTGAAGCATCAAGCGGTCCACTTTCATGGACTTTGGGTCCACGAGGACGATTCCTTTGCAAAACTCTCTTTTATGAGAAAATCTATAACCCCGCGCTGCGTTGTCCTCCCTCGCCGCAGTCGGGACCGTTTCTCGGGCGTCACGCGCACACGAACCTCTCGATTTCAGCCCCACTGTGAAGATCGAAACCTGTAAAAGAAAAAGACCACAGGAGCCTCTCTGCGACTCGGACTGAATCTCCTCCGCACCCTTCAGGCATCGTTCCCCGCCGCCGCAGAGAGCTGACCCCCCCGTCCCGCCACGTCGACTCCGGCTGGCGGGTTTGGCGCGAGGTGCAACACCCCGGGGCCCTCGGCGATGGGTGTGGGGGGGGGTGTGCAGGGGTCGCAGGGGTCAGAGGGGTTCTTCTCCTGGCGTCAATCAGCCGCCCCGATGAGACCAGCAGACGGATAATTGGTTTCCGCTGCCGACTCGTCAGACGGCCTCAATGAAACGTGTGCATGCCGGTTGGTATCAGTCAGTCAGCCAGGAATGGATGATTATTGCTGTATTTATGATCCTACTGAATGTTTTCTGTGTTTTTGTAGGCAGCAATCAACCGTTCTATTGGACGGCAGATGATGTTCAAAGGATTCTCGCAGAGTAACTGTAGAATTGAAGTTGAATTGAAATTGCATCAGCGCGCGGATGAAAAGCTCCTTGATGATTTGCAAAACAGAGGGAAAAAAAAACTTTCATCTTCCTTCGATCGACTTGGCTGAGATTACTTAAGAGCCTCCTCCATTTGTTCTTCAACCAGCAGAATTCTTGAAACTTTTTTTCATTCTCAGCCGCGTCGTTTCTGGTGAGACGCTGGACCAATTTCAGGAAATCGTTGCCCCCATTAGTCACTCGACAACACGGGCAAAAATATCTTCAAACTGTTTCTTGTTCCGGATTCTTCATCTAAAATGTTGCTTTCATATTTCAGCCGCTGCGGGTAATTTGTTGTTGGTATTTTGTGCAATTATTCTCCAACAGAATAAATCTCTGTGATGACGGATTCCTGAGTCTCTCCTTGACTCTCACAGGAGAGCCCATTAGAGATCGTCCAGGCTCATAACTCCGTCTCACAAAGGATATCGAAAAGAGGACGACGCTCTGCGGGATCACGGGCGGCGCGGAGGAACGTGGCAGAGGGCGCCGGACCGCGGCGCAGGTGGAGAGGTTAAAACAGGTGGATCGATCGCAGAGGCAAAGAGGTCGCGTGGAACCTCAGTAGGGGCCGATCCGTATCTGAAGAGCAAAGGCCGCTAATGGCGTAAATGGATCCGCCCCCCCGGTGACAGACTCCCGCTGAAACAGAGTTTGACCCCCAAAAGGTCTGAGTTCAGTCGTCACCATTAACTTCCCGCAGACGCGCTTCCCGACTTCCACAAACTGCCTTCGTGTCGCTGATTGTCTCCACACCTCCACCCCCCCCAGGTTCTCTCCTCGGGGTTCCAGGTGTTTTTTGGTGTCAGTTGGCATCAATCCAGCGTGCGATCTTGAAAATTGTCTTTGCTCGGCCGTCATCACACACACGGTGAAAAAGGACGCCGGGGGAAAGGGGGGAGGGGGGAAGGGGGGGGGGGGGCGGCGGAGCGGATTTGACTTGAAATATTGTGTTAAAATTCCACCTGTCGGGAGCCGGAAAGAGAGCAGCGCGCATCATTCACCCGCTCACCGATGTGACGCCGGTGACGCTTCGCCGCATGAAGCGTTCCATCATGAGAGACATTTATTACAAACGTCCGTCGTCGCCGCGTTAAATATCAAATTACTTCTAAAATCGGATCAAGAGGACGTATCGCATCATTACAGCCACGCGTTCTCCCCCGCCGTCCGCCTCGTGCTGCCGTCGCCGAAGGACAGGCGGAGTCGCACATCTCACACGAACATCATCCGACTCGGAACATCAGAGCCGCCGCGTAGCGCCGGAGGGAAACTTCAATGGAAACGTCCTTCAAAAGGAAACCAGACAGCGGATACAATCTAAAAGGTTTCCAAATATCACAAATACGCCGCGATAAATATGGCGGAAAGGATGCACAACTGCGACGGGGAAGGATGCCGCTAAAAGGAATATTTCACTAAATGGTGTAAAAAGACGACACGCTGCCGTGTTTTAATGAGACACCGGTGTAGCACAAACCGCTACGAGCTAACGCGGGATTCCCACTTCTGGGCCGCGGGCGCCAGTTGGGAGGCGCTGAACGGCCCCGAATCAAAAAGGAGTCACGGATTTCATATCCGTCCGCTTTCGGCACCACGAGCTCGGAGCTTAAAGTCCGACGATGACTTCAGCGATGATGGAAAACATCTAAACGTGGATGGAGACGCATTTAGTAGCTTACTGTACGATTACAGATAAGATCAATGATAACTAAGTACGTCAAACGGCGTCTCCATCAATCCAGGCCCGCAGGGGTCGACTGGTAGTTCGGCTCGTAAGCAGACTCGCCTTAAAGCCGAGATATCGTTAAAAATAAACTACATTAAAATGAAGGAATAATTGGAGTCCACAACTTCAGACAAGATGACAGCTGCATTAACGATAACCGGCGATAATGGAAAAGTACTTTTCCGAGTTGCCGAATAGAACGTTTTTATTCGGCAACTCAACCGACGGCGTCGCGTCGCACTGTGACTTTGTGGCTGTAGCGGTTAGCGGCTTTTAGCGGCTAATAGCAGTTAGCGGCGAGGATGGAGTGCAACCGAATGAGACTTCAATCCAAATCATCAAGGGGACACTGCGCGTGTCCTTTTTTGTTTCCCGGCTTTGTTAGAAGAGGATTTGTTCTCTCATTTGTTGTGAAATCCGTCTGCGAATGAGCTTCGGTGTCTGATGTCATAACATCCGTCACGTGAGGGTTTTTTGTTCTCCATCACCTCCATCGGGGACTTGAACAAAACGCATGCCTTCACTTTGCCTTTCCTCTCTGGCAGCACATTTTCAGATAAATATTCAACCTCATGGCGATATTAATTTATCAGACATGAAATTGCATTTCTCAACAGTCAGTTTCTAGCCTGCGAAAAATGATTGATTTGTTTTCTATGAATGCATTCACGTTGAAATATCGCTGCTCTCTGGGCAGCTGTGGGAAAGCTGTTTTCATTCAGTGGAAGCACACCGATGCCCGGAAATGTAATGGAAAAAAAATAGTTTATTTTCCTTAAAAACAGCTCTATTTACTGAAATAAATGGAGGACAAGAGTAAAATAAATAATGGCTTTGCATATAAATTTTAAGTTATATTGTTATCTTATAATTGGGTATTTTATCATTTTCATTGAACTTTTTGTCCTTTTTTAATTGGCTTTAATTGCAGCCTGTAAAGAGGCAGCTGCAAACATACAGTCTGTGAGACTCTGACATACTTATTAGTTATTTATGTTATTTTCTCGCGTTTGGGTCACATTGTACGATGGAGGGACCTGAAGGCATCTCCCAGCTTCTCCTCTTGCAGCACCTCGAGAGCTACTGCTGGTCCCCGAGGGGCCGACGGGACGATCTTTATTATTATAATGTACTTTCCTTAATTCCCCTCTGATTGAAAACACGTCTGACTTCAGCCACTCATACTTTCCTTTTCTTACCACTGAAAGATTTAACTTACAAGACATAGTCTGCACACACACGCTAATAACTGGTTAATTAACAACTATTTCCTGAGTCTTAATGTTAACTATTAAGACGTAGCATGCTAACACGCTAGGTGTCTTTGTGTTTGCTCGTCGATGTTAACCAGGGGAAAGCACGCACTCACATGTTGACGTGGCAGCTTCACAGAGCTGCCAACAGACGTGTAGACTCTCAGGTGTGTGTGTGTGTGTGTGTGTTCGCTTCCCGCCCTTTGTCTGCAGGCGGTGATAAATGCGTTATCTCACTGCACCAACGTTCCCTTTTCACGTAATAACCGGCGGGGCTTTGACTTTGTTCCTGCCGACTTCAGAAGCGTCACAGCCGCCCGTACCGTCGCCTCCTACGAAGACGTCCTAATCATACGCACACACACACACACACACACACACACACACTTTGCGTGTGCGAGCGCTTGCTTTCAGAGCGCCACGCAGAGCGAGAGGGTCAAAGGTCAAGGCAAAGCCTGAAGGGGATTGAATAATCACTGAAGTGAAGTCAAAAGTACATTATTTCCATGTGGAATGTGGTAAACACACTTAAACGCAGTGCATGAGTACATTTACCTAATTGCATTCCGCCGCTCTCAGATCAAAAGGCCTCGGCACGGCAAAGAAACAGCCGCTTTTTCCTCGATCATGCGTTAAACTGGTAGTGAACCCCGGAATCCGGCGGGAGACAAAGCCTCCTCCCGCTCTTCCTTTTAAGTTGTGCACGAGTTAGCGCCGATCGGGCCCCGTTTCCCGCTCTCCAATGTGGACGCGCCGCAACGCCAGAGCCACTGATAATAGGCAGCACCTGCTCCTTTCACATCGCCATTCATCAGCCACCGGGAAAGGAAAATCCCCCCGGATCGGCCGGCGGGTCGGAGGGCCCTGCATCTGCCGCGCGGAGAATGCGACGGCGGGGGACAAAAGCTACAGAGGAACAGCGCCAATCGCACCGCCACCCGACCCCCTTTTTTTTTTTTTCTTCTTTCCAGCTGACGTCTCTGGCGGCTCGGACGGGGATTAACGTCCAATTTGCCGCTCTCTTCCTGGGCTCAGGTCTGTCCCAACAGCTCGGCACTTCAAAGGGGGCAGATGTGAGGGCAGAGGAGGGTCGGCCATTCTTCGCGGGGCAATCGGCTTAGTCGAGCTCTGTTTAAAATGGCAGCAGCACAAAAAAGGTGAAAGCTGTTTTGATGTGCTGCGGAGTGTGAGGGGTCGGGCCAGCTGTACAGTAGCCCCCCCGCCCCCCCCCCCCCCAACATGAGACCATGCGCGGGCTTGTTCCCTTTGCCCGCCTGCATCTCTGGGGATCAATCGGGATTAAAAAGGTCACATTTTTCTCTCATTTGGGCAGCGTTAATGCATGTGGTATGAATGGTGTTTTTGCAGGTGCAATATGAGAAGTATATAGAAATATTTGGAAGCAGCTAATCGTCGAGACTGAAGTTGGTGAAATTATCTTATGATTTTCTTTTTACATTTTGAGTGCAAATGGGCCTAAAGGTCAAAAATGTGGACACCAAAAAGCTGAAATATAAATTGAATGTATTCTTTGTGCAGTAATGACGATGACAGAAACTTTTCAGTGATATTTATTCAGTGGTTTTCAGCCGTCGGTAACCGTCAGTAACCTGCAGTGCAGAAGCAACATGGAGAATCCCACATGAAATCCTTTTCTGTTTCCTTTCCTTTCCACCGCCTCCTCTCCCTTCAGGTCTCAACATGCTCTTCTCCCACCGAATGTAGAAAACAAGCAGCAACAAGTCAGTGGGGAGCACTCGCCTCAGGTTGAGGGGAACCAGCGTAAACAAACACTGCTGGAGGGTCCGAGAGGCGATAATTCTCACTGCACACCAGTGTGCCAAACTGGACAAATCAGCGATAGAAGGCAAGACAATTTGTCTCAGAACATCTTCTGAGTAGCGTGTAGCCAGATGTCCTTTACACGTGAGATTGTAATAGGCCGCGGTGTCTTTTACGGAGAGTGCACCGCCTAATCCCGCCCTGCTGTGCTGTGATTGGCTGATTAACTGGCAATGTTTTCCAACTAGCAAGACCAATAACATCACTGCAGTATTTACCAATAACATCACTGTGGTATTTACCAATAACCTCACTGTGGTATTTACCAATAACATCACTGTAGTATTTACCAATAACATCACTGTGGTATTTACCAATAACATCACTGCGGTATTTACCAATAACATCACTGTAGTATTTACCAATAACCTCACTGTAGTATTTACCAATAACATCACTGCAGTATTTACCAATAACATCACTGTGGTATTTACCAATAACCTCACTGTGGTATTTACCAATAACCTCACTGTGGTATTTACCAATAACATCACTGTGGTATTTACCAATAACATCACTGCGGTATTTACCAATAACATCACTGTAGTATTTACCAATAACCTCACTGTAGTATTTACCAATAACATCACTGTAGTATTTACCAATAACCTCATTGTGGTATTTACCAATAACCTCACTGTAGTATTTACCAATAACATCACTGTAGTATTTACCAATAACCTCATTGTGGTATTTACCAATAACCTCACTGTAGTATTTACCAATAACATCACTGTAGTATTTACCAATAACATCACTGTAGTATTTACCAATAACATCACTGTAGTATTTACAATCACAGTATCATTAACTAATAACAGCACAGCAGCACTAATTGACCAATTACAGCCGAGCACTCTTAGCCAGTTACGTCACTGTATTTTTAACCAATCAAAGCAGAGCAGTATTAACCAATGACAGCAGAGTGGACCGGGACTAGGCAGAACCAACATTTGTTCTACCTACTTAGATATAATAGTTTTAGAGATGTGTCAATCATTTTATCTGCGACAATAGAAAGTTTAATTTAGTTTGAATATCAGTCGGGAAATAAAGACTTTTTTGTAGCATTTGTATGTCCGGTTTCTAAACTTTATTAAAAGACTTTTCAACCAACAAACTGGTCTTTTAACCAAATATTTAAATGAAAATCAAGGTTTTGAGTGCTTTGCTGATGGAGGGACGTTTAAAGTAAAATCCATGAGCAGTGTCGCAAAGACGGGATAAAAAAAAACATGCAAAAACATTTTTTGTGCAGAAAATCGGTGAGATTTTATTTGCCCTGGGCTATGAGATACCACAAAGACACTGTGCAAAGAAAGCAAAGATTAAGTCACACTTATGGAGAGTCGGCAAGCACATGTCACACCAAACAAAAAAAAGATTTATATCTGCATGTTCACAATATATTGCCAAAAACGTTCATGCTACAAATGAAATACAAACAAATAAAATGTGGGCTCAAAACTAAAACAGAAATACAAAGACCTCAATCCAATTAAATCATAAATCAATACATTGTTAAAAAACTGCTCTGCTTAATGTGTCATTCAAGTTACATGTTTCAATCCCACAACACTTTTCATTGTAACATTATCTGTTGTTTACCGTTTTTAATGGTCTGTACAAAGACCTGTTTCCAGATGCTGTCCAAGAGCCACGTTTTAGCTTCGACGGATGCCGGTTTTATTCCACAAAACAAGATGTTTCCCTCTGTCCGGTTTCTCAAGGAATAAAACCACAAAGAAAACGATTACGACAAAGTCCGGAGCATCGGCCCCCGATACACGACAACTTCAACACATCATAGGAAAGGATACATGACACACATGGACTCACCAACATGAAGTGAGGTTACGCTTCCCTTAATAAAAGCGGTGTTTAAAAAAAGAAGCGTCCAGCATTTATGGTCACCTCAAGGAATCGCTTAAGTCATCAAGCAACAACTGTCGTTCTGTTGTGCTGGCTCGAATATACAAAGAAAAAAGTTTTACACTCTCTGATTTGAATGTTTGCTTCATAGTTACAGTTGGTACGCCTAGCTAACGGAGCTAAAGCTAGCCTGAGCTAATGCTAGCCAGCAGCTACCTGAGCTAATGCTAGCCAGCAGCTACCTGAGCTAATGCTAGCCAGGAGCTACCTGAGCTAAAGCTAGCCAGCAGCTACCGGAGCTAATGGTAGCCAGGAGCTACCTGAGCTAATGCTAGCCAGCAGCTACCTGAGCTAAAGCTAGCCAGGAGCTACCTGAGCTAGAGCTATCCAGCACCTAGCTACCTGAGCTAAAGCTAGCCAGGAGCTACCTGAGCTAGAGCTATCCAGCAGCTAGCTACCTGAGCTAAAGCTAGCCAGCAGCTAGCTAACTGAGCTGACTGATGTTGGCAGCTTTAGGTCTCTCCAGCATGTGTTGTTATTCAGGACAAACACATATTTGGGTGAGATTGTTTAAAATGGACAATCAAACATTTGCCGTTAACCTTCGAGCAGATTAATTCAATTATCTTTGTGAATTGAAAGAAATCTAAAGCTCAACTTGAAAGTCAGACAGTGCTTGGCTGTGATTGGACAATGGCTGGTTGGGGGAGGGGTTTAGCAAACAATCAATTTCTCAAACATTTGGCACTGCAAGTTACAAAGATGAATCCAAAAATTCCTAACTCTAATGATTGCCTTTTTTATCGCTAGTGGTTCTCCAAATTATGTTTTTATAACACATTTTTTTAAATTTGAATGTTAATATTTAATTTCCTAAAAGTGCAAGCAAGCAGGTACAAATCAAGCAGAAGCGCGGATGAGACGACCAAATCGTTTTTCTCTTCATTGTTTTTCATACAGAATTTGAATCAGCTTTAAAAGCAGGAGTTAAAAAATATACTAAAAAAATTGTCATATAATTGTCGATATAAGCAGACTGGTATTGCTGTAGCTTATCGATTATTAGTAACACATTTCTAAGCTGGTAGGAGAAGGTGCGACAAAACACACAACAGATACACAAAAAGTACAAATAAAGTAAAAATGAATGAAAATACAGACTATGAACCTGAACGACGGCGATGGAACATACTGTCGTTTTCAAACGACGTCCTCTCAGTCGTCGTCGCTCCTGTCCGACTGATCCTGCAGAGAGACGGACATCAAGAGGCGTTACGGGAGAACGAGGTTCAGAGGGGAGAGGAGGAAGCGACCGTCGGGTCACGGGGGGGGGGACTCTTTATCGAGCGCCCAGCGGCAGAGCGACGTGACTCTCGGCCACACTCCGGCTGAGATGTTGAACCTGCAGTTTAGTGTCGAGAATTGAACATTTTAAATCCTCCAACTTGTGCTGAAGGGGAAACAATGTCGGATCCCAGTTGGTTTAATATCCGGGTAGAATATAAAAAATGTATCACTGCTGTTGTTAAACTGGATTCAGACCGATGGAGCCTGTTGACCAACGTGTCATATTTTATATCAAATTCCTATCGTTTAAATAACCTTTTAAAGAGCATATTAAATGTAGAGCCGACGAGATGGAAAGATCGAATCTCAGATGAAAACTCATCTCCTGTCTGTTCACAGCACTTCACTTCACGAGACACTTCCCTAAAAATAAGTCCACGCATCTCACTGAGATGGATCGATTCGCAGTCGATCCATTGAATTGGTTGAGTGAATAAAAGAAGGTATAATGAACACAACGTTGGCTTTAATCAGACAGACGTGTGCGGCGTGTGGGAGGAGGGTCAATGAGCCGTTGATCATGTCACAATGAGGGCTAAGTGGCGGTTGCCATGGCTTCGAGTCCTCATTACCGGTTTTGTTGCGCTGGCAGCAGATGAGAGGGACGAAGGGACAAAGGAAGCAGCGTAATGCAGTTTAATACAGTCATCGCTGACAGGTGTCTTACAGGCGAGGCTCACTTGTAGATTCCCCCGGGGGGGGGGGGTTTATTTCATCTTTCTGGCTCTTGTTCACATGTGATGTTTTCTAGTCGGGGGAAAGTGTGTTTTTGTAAGTCGGCGCTGAGTCATCGACGCTCCGCCTTCGCTCTGATTTAGAGGACTGGAGGCTTTTCATGTCTGATGAAAAGGACTTGGGGAGCTTCCCACAGTTTGGAGCTTTCTGTGCGTCACCGACTCTGACTTGACATTTTGACACCAATGGGAGCCGTAAGCCTCCGCTAAGACAAACAATAGAAGAACGGAAAGCGCTTATTAATATTTGACACGCTGAAGCAACCGATAATTCTCCAACGTCTCAAGTATCGGCGGGTAACGTGTTGCTGCTTTTTATTTCTTTATTTTAAGTGAGACTTCAACTCCTCTGCGGACTCACGGCATCATCTGTCCGCGAGGCGACGGGCCGCTCGTCTCCTACGGGGACACGTCGTCCAGCGGATACGACAGCTACGGCAGCTTAGGTAGCGTTAGCTCGCCTCGCTAGAAAGGAAACGGCTTAATGCTCCCGACCGACGGGCCTGTTGTGCTACACAGAGGTTTGGGAAAAGGTCCAAACTGTGGAGACCGCGAGGCGAGGGCGGGGTCTGATTCTGAGGCGTTTTAAACCAGGAGGCACCAGGTTTTCAGCGACTGTTGATTGGACAAAAGCACCAATTTGAAAACACCTTTTGGAACCCGTGATGTGATTTCTTTTATTTTCTTATTACAAAGACAAATGGTCGCTAAGTGCGACGAACGTTTACTCATTACTCATCACAGCAATGGACGCCGTCCTGATGGCACTGAGGAGGCTTGTTTCAGTAAGTGGTACTTTTTAAGCAAGAGACCTGCATCTCAAGTCACTGCTTCGAACCTTCGTTACTCGCCGCTGTGAAAGCGCCGTTAAGTTTCTCTCCAAGAACTATTTGAATATCAACATCTGCTCATCAAAAAGCACTCTGCGCCAAAGTGCCCATTTTTGACAGTTTACCTGCAATTATGCAACTATTGACGTCTGCAATTTCCCCCTTTTCTGTCTGCGCGTGAATGTGGTGAATACAGAGCGCGGCAGTGACTCCACCTACGTTGTCGTCCAGGTCGTCGTCGCTGTCGTCGTCGCTGACCACCGGCTTGGCCTTCCCCCGGCTTTGCCTCTTCTTGCCCTTGTCCTTACCCAGCTTGATCTTCACCCGCACCGACTTGGCTGCAGTGGAGGAAGCACACGGAGAAAGCATTTCTGCGTGGGACTCAGTAACCGCGGTGACGGCGAACTGCGGCCAGTGCGGATTCTTTTTCCTCCGGTCTTCCTAGCAGAGAGCGGCGAGGTGCGCCGAGGACGTACCCTCGGCCTCCGATTCGTCCTCGTCCTCCTCTTCCTCCTCGCTGTCGTCGTCGCTCTCCTCATCTTTGGCGATCTTCTGCCGGGCACTTTTGAACACGGACTGAAGCACAATGGAGTCCTCGTATATCTGTGTGGGGGAGGGGGGACAGACGGGATCATGTGAGCAGTTCCTCAAACAGCATCAACGGGATTACGTGTATCAACACCATTCATGGCGGACATGATGGACACTGAGCAGCGCTGCTTTGAATGATGGACTTCAATCGCTTGGAAGGCTTCAGGCGGCTTCGCTTGCTTTGTGACTCCAGGAGTCTTAGAAGTCTTAAATGTGTCTGGTGTCCTCAGACCGACGATCCCAAAACAAAAGTGATATAAAAAAAAGTCATTTACCTTTGCGTTATGTTAGCTGGGAGGAGAGAGTGTCAAGTAACGATTACGCTGTCACAATAATTGCTTTATTTCAGGGTTATTCAATTCAATTCAATTAAAAGTTCAAAGACGTCCACGTAGGGAACCTTCTGGAACTTGACAATAACGTATTGGAGTAGCACTTTTAAAGCAGACGAAGAACGTTCAATTCAATATATATGTCAGATATAAATTCTAATAATAGATCCATATTCTCCACTTTTTCAAGTAAAATCTAACAAAGCATTTGAATGAAATAAATGAAGTTGAAATAAATAAGGGTCAAATGGAAGTGAGGCTGACCTGGGAGCCCTCCAGGTTGAAGGTCTGCGCGTTGTGACACAGCAGCATCACGTCTCTCTCCAGGTCCCCGACTCCTCGGTATTTATGGTTCCTCACGCGGTCCTGCAGAAGGAAAAACACAGTACAATAGAATCACCGGCTTGAGTCAAACGGGTCTTCCCTCACTTTCAAAGAGGGATTATGAGAGACATGTTCCTAAGTGGCACTTTGTCACGATGTTAATTAGGCCAGCGACTGATCGGTGTTACGTAACGTCTGTTGATCGTATGAAAATCTATTAATCTCACAGAAAACGGGCGAATAAAAGAAGCACAAACGCGTTGTTTCTGCTCTTCGACCCCCTGCTCGTTATTATTGGTTATTGTCAGCGTTTCGTACTTTGATCTTTTTGAAGTCCACAGGTTTTCTGATCAGCTCGTAGTATTCTGGGAGCTCCTTCCTGGACGGTAACTGGACGAAGACCTCGCTCAGCTGTCTTCCTGACCTGTGAAACACAACCAGTCAGCAGCGCGTCGTTCACGTGTCACAACAAACACACCCGGGACTTTCCGTCAATATTAACGATTAAAGAATCCACAATGCAGGCGTGTAAAAGAACAGTTCAATCCACAACTAAAGACAAGTGACTGCAGGAGCGTGTTGGAGGCGGAAGCGTCGACGACTCAGCACCAACTTACAAAAACACACTTTTCTCCTTTTCTCCTCCTTCGCCTTAAATTGATTGGCAAGAAAATTACAACTGTGTGTTTAAAAAATAAAAATATATCCATTTCAAAGTGGTTCTCTAAAATGTGAATAAAAAACCCTTCTACTCGTGCATAAACTGTCCATTTGCATCCTCGGCGTGTTGTTTTGTCACCGCACACGGAACACGCTGTCAGCAACACGTTACCTAAAGTGCTCCTGATGACACAAACTGTGCGAGCGCCTTCCGCTGTGAGCTAACGTGACTGTTTATAAAAAAAAAGACTCCCGGCGTCATGGCAACAAGCACCTCCGGGAACAAACCCCAGGGTGGACGTTCGGGGGAGACGCTGATGAATGGAAATGTGACGCCGTGGTTTGGTTGCGCCGGACAGCAGGAAAACAAACAACGCTTTTTGAAAACAAGCTCCAACATCTGTATTCAGGCGCACACCTTAACCGCGCGATGAGGCGCCGTTTATTAACTTCCAGGAAGCTTCACGACATCATTTAAGCCGCACGGCCTTCGACCGGGGAAGAATATCGCTGAGAAAACGCATTCTGTGCCATCCTGCAAATGGGCACCGACGATGGTGGTGATGTCGGATACACATTTCCCAGCATGCAAAGCAGCAGGAGACCCGGTGTGTGTGTGTGTATGTGTTGGACCTCTGGATCATCTGTATCTAAGGCTGCTTACCCGTCCCTGTAGTTGATGACGGTGTCGATGATGGTGTTCATCTGCTTGGTGAGCTTGGGCGGGTTGGGCGAGTGCTTCTCGGCTGGAGGACGCCCACGTTTCTTCTTGGCCTTGGAGCCTCCGTCGTCTCTGCTCGAGAAGTCCTTGTCCGGGCGTCTCTTACGTTTGCGCTTCTTCAGCCGGATCTCCTCCTCCATCTCCTCCAGGTTCCCGTCCTCGACGGCCTGGAGGGGAGGAACGAGACATTTTTAAAGTTGGATCCACTCACAGAGGAGCAGGTGCGTAGCATTTCCTACACAGAGCCCGCAGGTCTCTGCGCGTTTCTTCTTCTTTTAACAGAAAGAGAACTACGGCTTCCAACACGCCGACTGCACCGCCTCACAGTTGTTTTGTTCTATTCTGAGCCACGGCCAAAAACATGGATGAGGAGCCGCTTTCGGGAGGGACGGGGGGAGGAGGAGGGGGGGAGTGTGTCACTGCGTGTTTGATGTGATTGACAGTGTGCCACCAGCTGAACACAGTCCGCCCTTCAACCCAGTATTCATATATATATATATATATATATATATATATATATATATATATATATATACGTGTATATATGGATGTACTAAAATAATCTAATACTCAATTAAACTTACACTCCAACACTGGTATTAATGCAACGTGACATTGATGATACATGATATATATATATATATATATATATATATATATAAATATATTATATATAAATAATATAAATATATTATATATAAATAATAAAAATAAAAAAAATATATATATATATATATATTTTTTTTTTCATATATATATATTATATATCTTTTTTTTTAAAAATATATATAATATATATATTTTATATATATATATATATATATATATATATATATATATTATTATTTATATATAATATATTTATATTATTTATATATAATATATTTATATATATATATATATATATAAATATATCATGTATCATCAATGTCACGTTGCATTAATACCAGTGTTGGAGTGTAAGTTTAATTGAGTATTAGATTATTTTAGTACATCCATATATACACGTATATATATATATATATATATATATATATATATATATACACGTGTATATATTCTCAGCTTTTACCCGCAGCCACTGCTTTTCAGTCAGCGTGTCGCTGTAGTCGACGTCCCGGCGGCAGCGGGACCCTCGGCCGAACATCTTCTCCTCCTCCTCCTCGTACGTGAGCCGCTCCACCTCGGCCTCGTCCCTGATGATCCAGGAGGGCAGCTCGTCCTCCTCCATGAGACGTGGCTTACGCTTCGGGTTCCTGGCCTCCTCGCGGCGTCGGTCCATGTCCATACGCTACGGAGTGAGGGGGGGGTGGGGGGATGGAAATGTTTCCATTACACAGATTGGAAACAATCCCACGCAGTGGGGGCTGGGTTATTAACACCGACCTTCTATGACCTGATATAAGAGCCCATCCACACAAACACGTGTCCATCAACCACCAGAGTCCCACCTGCCAACCTCCAACCGCATGCATTAAGCCATTTGCTCATAACAGAAAGCATCTGGAGGACAGTCTGTGAACAAATGGTGACATTTAACCCGGCTGACGAAGTGATGGACAACCTGTCCTTCTTTTGGAGGGCAGATGTAGGACAACCGGCAGCCAGCCGCTCCTCCCTGAGTCCGCTCATCACAAAGTCTCAGTCTGCCATTTGGACCGAAGGACGCTGTTTTCTCACCATGAAGAGCTCAAATTCGTCTTCGTTGCGGGCGATCATCTGGTTGAGGGTTTCGTCGTCGGGTATCTCATCTTCTTCCTGGGGAAATATTGGGAAAAACTGTTTAAACGGCAAACACATTTAATCAAACACAAATTAAAAAGCTGAGATTGCACAAGAAAAACATGCAACATTAAAAGTGACGGTTTGCTTTAATTTGATGTCTGCAGAACCTCGATCAGAAGCAGCATCCATAATTGAACTTGAGGAGGATCAAATCCATTTAGAGCCTCATTCATGTTTCACAAGATCATATCAGATGGAGCGCGAATACCTAAAATGAATAATGAATGAGGATAAAGTGCACACCGCTGACCTCGTTCTGCTCCTCGGTCTCCAGGATGGCCTGGAGGAAGGCCCGGCGCTCGTGGCTCGAGGACTTCTGGTCGAACATGCCCGCCTGGATGACCTTCTGATCCACGTTGAGTTTGTATTTGGCGGCCGCCAAGATCTTCTCCTCCACGCTGTTGACGGTGCAGAGGCGGAGCACGCGCACCTCGTTCTGCTGCCCGATGCGGTGGGCGCGGTCCTGAGCCTGAAGGTCCTGGAGGCGGCGGAGAAGAAAAGGAGAGCGCGAAAAACGCTGTCACTTTCCTCTTTAAATCCTCTTTAAAACTGCCAAAGCTCTGCCGATGGACGAACCTGGTGCGGGTTCCAGTCGCTGTCGAAGATGACCACGGTGTCCGCGGCCTGCAGGTTGAGGCCGAGGCCGCCGGCTCTGGTGCTGAGCAGGAAGATGAAGTACTGAGATCCCTCCTCGTTGAACTTCTTCAGCAGCATCGCCCGGTCGTCGGACTTGGTGGTTCCTGAAATGTGATCATTTTTTAAGTTTTGTCTCTGATGTGAAGCTATTTGAAAAGGCAAACTGCCTTTTTTTCTTCTGAAAAGGCCCCCGCCGTGACTCTAATGGATGAAGATCAGCTTCTGCACTGGGGCACATTTCCACAGTGGAACAGGATATTTTTTGCGAATAATTTGTATTTGATTGGACAACTAAAGAGTAGACGGGCTATCCATCCGTCATTTTACACCATCTGAAGTTCACCTCCAGCGGGGAAGTGTCTTAAAGCTGCATTCTCCTCTGGTCCTCAAACCCCTCCACTTCTCACTTGATTCATTCCCTCATTAAACATTGTAAACATCAGTTCATGGTCTCAATTTCCACATTGATTTCTGCTCCCTTGTTATACAATTTCAAATTATTAGCGGCCCAGACGCCCAACCTGAGGCTTCAAAACACCCGCCCACCAGCCAATGGTGGTCGTCATGGAAACTTCACCCACTTCCTGTAAGCAGTTTGAGCCAAGACTCCACATTGTATTGTTTATTAACTCCTTAATAGTTCTATGGGCTTATTGCAGCACCACGTGACATGAAAACCCAGTTTATGACCAGCAGTGGGGAAAAGGGTCCACAGCGACTTCAGGGCCGGTGAAACGACCACAGCGTGAGCTCACCGTCCAGACGCAGGTACTGGAAGTTGCGGTAGCCGAAGTAGTCCTCCATGATGGTCATGAGGGTGGTCATCTGGCAGAAGAGCAGCACCCGGTGGTTGGTGGCCTGCAGCTTGGGCAGGATGCGATCCAGGAGCTCGAACTTCCCCGACGCTCGATACAGCTCCAGTCTGGGTGGAGGTGACGGAGCAAAAAGATGGTGGTTGTTGCTCATTAGTCTGGTTACCAGTACGCTGAGGCCTCATTTCTTCTTCTATTTAAAGTAAAGAAGCTGTGCTCTGCTGCCTTTTAATTAAATCCAAAAATTATCCAGATCATACGCTGCACTTTATTTATAATCATGTATTTTATCCTGTTTTAAATGTTGCTTTTGCTCTTTAATGATTGAATCTGAACACATTTGAAGGTCCTCATGCACTTTGTTTCAAGGATTTTCGTGTTTAGTTTAAAGCACTTTAAGAGGCCGTGTTGCTGAAACGTGCAACATAAATAAACTTGTCTTATCTTCTTCCAGCACGTACTCTAAATCGCTTCTCTTGTAAAGCATTTCAGTGAGATCGATTAACAAAAGAGTCGTGTTGCTGGCTGATAGCCAGTGTGTGTGTGTGTGTGTGTGTGTGTGTGTGTGTGTGTAATACTTGCATTATAAGATACCTCATTGATTTGAATTCATGCAAATGATCTTTTGTTTATTCACTGCACGTCGTGCAGAACAGTTCCGTGCTGTGGTGTGTATATATGAACATATATATTTATATAAACACATATAGGTGGTGGCTGTAAAGAGAGTCTAAGAAAATAAGTCATTTAAAAATCCTCCTTTTCTTTGACACAATGTTGGGAATATACTTCAATCCTTTTGTTTGTGACAATCTCAGAAAGTAGAAAGGCATCGACCTTCCCTGTTAATCATTAATGAGCTAATCTAAATCTTAACACACCAGAACAAAGCTGTCTGCAGAAATCAATGCACCTATCAGGAACTAGATCCATTTCAACAATAAACACATTCATGTATTTCACCAGTGTTTCATAAAGTAACTGTTAGATATTTATTTGGTGCTCGTGAATTCTTAATATCAGACAATAAAAGAAGTTTCCCAGATCGGACACATGATACGTCCTCGAAGACACAATTATTTCTCTTCCAACGCTGAATAGCATTGAGGGATGGACACATATTGGTTTTACTTACCCACTGATAACATTGCTTGGGAAGCCCAAGTGTTCAGCAAAAGACTCCTGCAACACAAAAAGCGTTACTGGTGTGGATAACGTGTAGAAAACCACGGAACAAGTGTCTTTTCTTCACAGCTGATAATCACTTTATTAATAGATAAATTCTGCACGTCACAAAAGGACATAAACAACACACACACACACACACACACACACACACACACAGAGAGGAGGGCGGTGTCGGACCCACCTCGATGTGCTGGAACATGTACGGGTGGTTGCAGATCTTCTTCAGCTGCATGATGGTGTTCATCAAGGTCTTGGCTCCTCCTTTGCCCTGCGGACACCAAGCGGCGCCGGTCAAACGCCGCTGAACACGTCATGGAGAGAGCGAGCGCGCGCTCGGCCGTTTTTTGGCGTTTACCTTCTTGTCTTTCTCCGAGCCGTCGGTGAGCAGGATGCCTCTCTGCATGTGGCGGTACAAAACCTTCTGGATGGCCGACATGTCGCACTTCACCACGTACTCCACCTGCGGGAGCGACGACGCGGTGAGAGGAATAACGGGGGCACTTTTTGCAGTAAACAGTCTTTAGAATTCATGTGGCTGTTTGGGAGACCAGGACCTTGACTGTGTGTGTGTGTGCGTGCTGGTTGTGTTAACTACACACAGTGAAGTCCAGGCGGCGTGAAAGCACATTTTCTAACAGCCGACTGCCTGCATCCCTCCGTGGATTAAAGGTTTGGTGGCTTTCAACTTAAAAACTGAAATGAAACGCTTTATCTAATATTCCCCCTCAGGGCCTCGTCTGTTTAGACGCTTTTTCGGAGCCTCAGGTGGGATTTTTCAATCATGTCAAGATGTTTCTGGGAATCATCGAGGGGGGGGGGCGATGACGACCCGCTCGCCTTAACTGCTGTTATTACAGTTCTTTCGCTGCCTCGTTGGGATGCATTTAAACCAGCAGCACAGAGGACGTTGGATCCTGGCGAGGAAAGACCTCCATGGAGTCTGTGGGCTTCGAGCCGCTCACTCTAGCAGCCAGGAGGCACGGGGCCAATCATTCACTAAGTAGTAAATAATGTTTCATTTCAAGGGTGTCAAAGGCCGTGCATCCGGGGCTTCAATTAAAAAGGTCGTACGTGACTACGAGATAAGAGCCGCCGCACTCTGCAGAGCATATCAACCAAAACCACGGGAATTATTTCAAACATTAAAAACATGTTTTAATAGGACCGTTTTATACGGGAATCGAATAGCAAAAACACTGACTGGATGAAAACACTGTGGTGCTGCCAATGCAACAATGTAGCGTTACAATGATGCATTGTTACATTGTTTCACTGTGACAATGCAACAATGTAACATTACGATACATTGTTACATTGTTTCACTGTGACAATGCAAAAATGCAACGATGTAACAATGTTACAATGTAACAACGCTCCGCAGGAAATCAAAGTCTCACCTTCTCCGGCAGCTGAGACTCCACCTCCTTCTTCAGTCTGCGCAGCAGGAAGGGGCGGAGCACCTTGTGCAGACGCCGGATGATCAGGATGGTCTCCTCTTCGTTCAGGTCGACCTGAAGACAGAAAGATGCAACACAGAATGCTGTGTCAGCACTGCGCGTCCAGATGACGTGACCTTAGAACTGCAGTGTAAGCCGACACAAGAAGGCCACACACACACACACACACACACACACACACACACACACAGAGTGGATTCTCTCGGAGGCTTTCAGCGTGGCCAGTGGTGAGGCTGGTGGTCAATTAAAAAGCCCCCCATGGAGCCTTCACTCTGGCATTCACGGCCAGCAACATCGCCCCAGAGAAGGAGCCGACGCGTCCGTCTTTTTTACTTGATGGAAAAAATAATGAATTCCCGTCAAATAAAGCGGATAGAAAGCCAGCTGAGTTAGATGCACCCGTCTGGGCTCCTGGAGGTTGTTTACAGCCGAACTGTAAGAAAAGCAATGCGTTTACACCACGTGGTGTAAATACAGCTGCTGTCTGTTAAGAAGACGGATCGTCCTCTTAGCGGAGTCCAGCGGCCTCGTTAAAAAGCCGTAGAAACGCAGATCAACCTTGAACTATGAATACGTTCCATTAACTCGGCTCGCTCTCACATTTCTTTTCTTCTTTGGACTTTCCTCCCAGTGAGGCGACCCTGAAAGCAGCAGGTTTAAAGTTTAAACAGCCAAGGGAGAGTTACGGGTCTGAAAAACAAAGCATTTCTTTTTACAGCAAATTGGGTTCCTAGCTTCAGGGCAGGAGGACGGAACGAGCTGCTGTAGGGAGGGGGGGGGCGGTGGCGGTGGTGGGGGGGGGGGGGTGGGGGTGTCAAAGCGATCAGACCTTGTGGGCGAAAACAAACGAAGAAGTTAATTGCTGGTAAAGATGCTAATTTCTCTCTGACCTTCGCTGTGGGGAATCATGACGATAATAATGATGTCTTATGCCTTGAAAACTTTATACTAAACCTCGCTCCACCTTTTCAGTAGAGGTTGTGTGTGGGGGAGGGGGGGGGGGGGGGGGCTGTGTGCTCGTACGTACCCGCTCCCCCGTCATGGCGAACGGGGCGTTGAACCACTGCTCGAAGGTGCTGCAGCTCTTGAAGATGGTGGGCAGCAGGAAGTTGAGCAGCGCCCACAGCTCGGGCAGCTTGTTCTGCAGCGGCGTGCCGGTGAGCAGGAGGCGGCGCGGCGCCACGTAGTGCGTGTTCAGCACCTGCGTCAGCTTGCAGTGGTGGTTCTTCATGCGGTGGCCCTCGT